>NC_138589.1:10669655-10769655 GCF_964289735.1 Phaethon aethereus | reverse complement strand
CATCGATTGTTAAATCCTGGTGCTTGTTACTCACTGGCCGCACACAGAACATCATGCCTTTGTAGCAGTGAGGAGAGTTGGTATTTATCAGGGTTCAGAGCTAGTTCAGCCACACACTTGACAAATTATTTGTGGAATTGTTGTATTCACAGTCACTTAAATAAGAATCTGTCAACACAAGGCTGTGCTTTGTTGCAGCAGGTCTCACAGTTTTTCCTGCGCACTCAAAGAATGATGGATTGGAGGTAATGCAAATTCACTACCATTTTATATGCTGGTGCCTTCTTCATAGACAGGAAACATAGCTCAGTATCATCTTGTAAAATGCCTTAACTGTAAAGGCCTAGTTCAGTGTTGAAAGTGCTTTTTAAAAATGGTATGTTGGAACAGGGAAATGTAATTCAAATATTTTCCTCACGTCTCATTTTAAAGACTGTTCGTTGGAGCAGGTGTGCATTCAGATTTTCCCAGGCTAAGTAGGATATGTGCTTATCTGTGCTTGGCAATTAAAACAAATTAATAAATACAATTATTTGATTTTATGACAACTTAAAAGTTAATACTGTTTAACAGGACGTTAAATTTAAAGAGCTCACGCAGAAGAAAAAAATGCCCATTTAGGCAACTCAGTCTGCACTACTGATAGTAATTTTTTTAGTGTATTCATTTGTCCAGTAAAGAATACCTGCCTTAAAGCTATATAAGCAATTCCAAAAGGTATAGTTCAAAGGCAAAACCCATGATGCTTTAACAGAATGGAGCTTGCAATAATAAGTAAAAAACCTTATCTGTGCTGGCATGTATTTTTTAGGTTGCTGTCCAAAACTGGAAAGTTTTGCCCAGAGCTAAAGGCAGCCACAAAACTCTTTCCGCTTTCCACTCCAGCAGAAGCTGGAGCTTTTCCTTGCCCTGCTCCCAAACCTGCCGCAGCCATGGGAGAGCACAGGAGCCCACCAACAGCCCGGGACAGCACTGGGAGGGATGGGGGAGGATGGTGGCAGTCCTTGATACCAAAATGAATGAGGAGAAGTAATAGCATGCACTGGGCAAGGCTTTTCTGGAAAGTTCTCATCACAGTTGAACAAATGGTGCCATGGGCTATTTAAGTTATATGTCTGTCCCTTTTTCTTTTTGGTTGTTCAGGAAAATTGACCTTCCTGCACTAGGAAGAAGCTTGTCTGTGCAGGAGAGGGGTTTCTCGGAGGCTCATTTCAAGTGTAAGGAATGAGCTTGCCAGGAGCTAAGGACAGTCACAAATCTTACCTTGTACTGCCTCAAGTTCAGGGTGCATTTCTTTGATTTAGGATAATAATGGGGGAATTTCATTATGTGTATGTAAAAATGCTGTTAAAACAATCAACAACAAATTTTTGAGAACAAACATATGACGAATATTATTCACTTGGCTCAATGCCCTGATGAGAAACCCAGATCACTGCCTATTGAAACCTCTGGAGATTATAATAGGTGCTAGTGAAGTCACTGAATCTATTTTTATACGCTTCAGGTGGGCCAGCTTCCAGCCCCAGATACTCTGAGCCTTAAGCTTTCAAGTGTGTCCAGAGAAGGGCAACAAAGCTGGTGAGGGGTCTGGAGCACAAGTCTGGAGCACAAGTCTTACGAGGAGCGGCTGAGGGAACTGGGGTTGTTTAGTCTGGAGAAGAGGAGGCTGAGGGGAGACCTTATTGCTCTCTACAACTACCTGAAAGGGGGTTGTGGCAACGAGGGTGTTGGCCTCTTCTCCCAAGTAACCAGCGATAGGACAAGAGGAAATGGCCTCAAGTTGCGCCAGGGGAGGTTTAGATTGGATATTAGGAAAAATTTCTTCACTGAGAGGGTGGTCAAGCATTGGAACAGGCTGCCCAGGGAGATGGTGGAGTCGCCATCTCTGGAAGTGTTCAAAAAACGTGTGGATGTGGCACTTCGGAACATGGTTTAGGGAACATGGTGGCGCTGGATTAATGGTTGGACTTGATGATCTTGAAGGTCCTTTCCAACCTTAGTGATTCTGTGATTCTGTGAACTGGATCTGAGCAAGCACTCTAAGTTTCTGTGCCCGCTCAGGATGTAAGTATTCATCTGGCGTGCAAGTCCGGGCCAAAGTAAGCTGCCCTGGCATCCCACCGCCAATGCTGCTGTTGTACACTGGTGCTTTATCCGTGGTAAGAGAATATGCGGTACCGTATACTTTTGTATTGACTGAATGAAAGGAAAAGGTTTGATACTGGAGAGCATTGTCTTTTATGTAACTGTGCTGCCTGGCTTCTTTTTGTCTCCTTTCTCAGTAGTCTGCTTTGACTTGCTCTGATTTTATCTGCTATGAAGCATGTTTCTTGAGACCCATTAAGCAACAGTAATTTGAATTTCATGCACGTGAAGGGCGTGAATAGGTAGCTCTGCGGGACAGCACTCCCGACCCCCCTCCACTCGCCTGCGCACCCGCTGAAGCGCGGAGCAGGGGCTGCCACCCAGGCAGGTATCTCTGCAGCATTATCTGCCCTCCAAGTAGTATCTGGAAACATTTAGTTGACTTTATTGAAAAATGCCTGTAATACAGCATTGTATATAAATTAATCTGCTCCTCTTAGACTTGCAGAGCGCTTATATCCCCCTGTACCTCGTTACCTTTGGCCGTGACACGGGAGCGCACCAGCAGGCATCGGCACGCTGACAGACCGCCGCAGGGGCCAACGCTTACCCTGGCGCGGTCGTTCGGGGCCCCGTGAGCGCAGACGCCGGTTGGAGAGGTTGGCCGTGACGTCTTTGCCGTCTAGGCTCTCCTCAGCCTCGCGGGCGGCATCTGCTCGGCAGAGCCCCAGCAAGGGCTGCGCTCCGCAGCCTCGCAGAGCGTTCGGGCTTTCGTAGCGTTTCCCTAACAGCCTTGCAAAGCACCCGGAGGCTCGATGCAATTCCAAAGACTACAGATTGACTTACAGTATGGGATATAGTATTGTCACTTGCGTCTAAAAACGCCAAAAATTAAGTCGCCAAGAAATCACACATGGTTCACAACACAGCTCTGTGATAACATTAAAAGTATATGTAATATTTTGAAATCACTGGCCAATTATTTCTAATAGTTTCATGATAATTTATGTAGAGAATCTCTCTGTTGGATGTGTTCCTGCTTTGGTCTAAATGTATTTTTGAACACTCTGTCAAACATCCCCATTTGGCACCTATTTTGTTTCACTGAATTTCTTTAGTATGTCCAGATCTCTTGCCAATGTGTTTGTGGAACATATTTTGACAGCTTCGTCACTAAATTTGTTACTTCTTGTGTTTGGAATGAGTATCAAATTGCGGATATTAATATGTGTTTCCTTTTGATATAGATTCAACTGGATAATACCTTTGTCTTCTCTGATGGTGGATATAATAAAGTAAGTGAATGTATTTTTTTTAACTCATTTCAAACCTTATTAAAATATAAAAATTACAAATCTGTTATAAATATATTTTTGGGGGATTTAAGTTTGCAGGCATCCTGAGCAGAATATCCTTAGACTTTAAAGAGTTGTGATCTCGCATTCCTTATTTACCCAAACTTTTTAACAGAAATAGTACATATGTGAAGGCAGTAAGTCCTCCCTCACTGTACACACACACGCACGTGTGCGCACATGTGTGTATATATGTATAATTTTATTTCAATATGCTTGGCTTAACTAGACTATTGAATTTCAATCTGTTGTGCTCATTTATAAAATAGTCTTCCTATTGAGTTTGTTAGAGCTGAATGAAAATGGTGTATTTAAGGCTGACCATAATCTTGTCCATCATGGTTTTTTTAATACGCTATTTCCAGTTTAAAAGACACGACAAGATCACGCGTGTCGAAATATAAAAGTCTGCTTTGTGGCTCTGCGACAGCGGCCGGAGCAAGGGCTGCTGAGCCATCCACCCTGGGAGCCCTCTCAGAGACGTCGCGCTGCTCGGTGACGTTTCCAGCCACGTACGTCTCTGCTTTCCCTTTGAACGGGCGCTACCCGCAGCCCCGCGCCAGCTCATCTTCCGCGGCCGGGCACGTCACGCGGCGAGGACTCAGCCCTTACAGCCCTGGTGTCTGTGGGCAGCCAGCACCGCCTCGGGCCCTCGTTGTCGCTTGTACTGAGGCGGTGGTTGCCTGCTGCACAGCTGCTGGTGGCCTTGACCCTCTCTGGGCATGCGTCGGTCTAGATCTCACCCTGGGTCTGAATGAGTGAACTGGATATGCATCCTATTTTTCAAATATTGTCCAGAGAAATAGGCTGGAACGATTTAATTAATTAGTTACCTTTGACAGCAGAGGCCAAATTCGATGCGGAGGACATATATTTTAGAATTCAGTTTAAATAAGGGTTAGTGGTTGCCATGGCTCCTGATTATTTTTGCTCTGTTGTGGATAGCGTAGTAGTTGGAAATACTTTTGGTCACCCTTAACGGTAATCTTGGACGTGGAGTACTGGGCAGTTCTTGGTGACAGCACTTTCTCTGAAATGGCATTTTCCCGTAGGAACACTAGAAAATCTGTGCCTGCTTCCAAGGGCTCCTTTTTTGGGCCGTTTTCTATCCTTCCTTAAAAGATGCTATTCAGTCAGTGTAGAGCTCTGATCTTTTACTGCTGGCCCGTAGGTTGTTTACTGTGCTAAATAATACCTATCAAATAGGAGATGAATCCTGAAACAGCTGGTTTTGCTGCTGAGAGTAAGTCGTCCTCTTATTTTTCAAATGTAAAGATTGGTTTTAAAATGTCAGTGGTCTTTCTGAACTGATATACATTGCCTTTTACAAAGATTTTTTAAAAAATCTTAAGTAACAACAAAAAATGTTAATTAATCTAATTATGTTGTATAAAAATGCAATTGTGAATCTAAAATATCCGTAGCATAAAAACAAGATTATTTTTCAAAGGGGCCTGTCATGTTACACCTTTAAGATCTGTACCTTAACTTCAGTTACCTGTCCAAACCTATGTATTTCTTTTTTTTTTTAAATTTAGATGTCAACTGCCCCATCAGTTCTACAAATTGAACTGAGATTTGAACCAGAAATAATCTTTTTTTACATAAGATTTTATTTAGTTTCTTACAAAGAACGTGATCTATAATACAAATGGAAACATTCCCAATACAGTTTGTTTTTTAATTCTGATTCTGTGGTCCTATGCAATAATATCTGAGGTTTTGTGCAGTTTCTTCCAGCTTATCTGGACAAGTTGAGAGACAGACACAACCAGGGCATCAGAAGCTCTTCCTCAAAAAGAGAATGTATTATCTTAAAATGACAAAAGTAGGATGGCTATTCTATGTCTGTACTAGATATAGCACATATACTGTACTTTTGGATAAACTATTTCTCAAGTCTGAAGCCCAGCTTAAGTGAGGGCAGCAATCGTGTGCCAGCTGCCAACGTTCTCTAGAGAAATAGGAGCTATAGGCCATAGGAATGGTCTGGTCATAACATACTTTTCTTGCTACTATAGAAGAGAGTAACATAATAGTTGCTCTGCTACTTTCATAATACCAAAGAATTTCATACAGAACGGTAGAGAACAGGGCAAGGTGTGGAATAAGTAAAAATTATAACGAACAGATTGACCTGGCATTGATTCAATTTTCTCTACTTTTTCTACTTTTTGCAGAAAAATTACAGAATATATTTCTAGCTCATCAAATTTGTTGTTCTTTCTTTGTTCCATTGAAATTCTGAATTTTTGCTACTTGCTTGAACTTTTTTCACACAGTGATAACACAATATAAATCAATCACCCTAATCCAGACAATGTAAATCATGAGCTGTTCTGCATAATTTTGTTTGAGTGTTAGTAGAAGACTAACTCTTCCAGAGAACTTCTAACAGATTGCTAAAGATGCAAATAATTTGCTTATTAGAGGTGATATTTATCAAAAAAACTCAGAAGAATGTATGCATTGAAATATATTTATGGTCATATAAAAAATGAAGTGACCTGTTGGAGACAGACCTTAACTCCTGGGAAGAAATTAAATGCTTAGGAAGGTTCCATGAAACACATGAAATTAGTGTGTATATATAAGTAGTAATAATGTCATCTGTTTTTTTCCGTTTCCTGTTGATTGACTTTTATAGCTTGCAAACATTATGCTGGATTCTAAATTGCAATAAATTTAATCAAGAATTATTTTATTCAGCCTACTAATGAGGAATAATAGCGTATGTATCAATTAGACATGTCAATTTGTGTGAAGAAATAGATTTACAAAGGGATAGTAGGTAAAAAAAAATCATTGGTATCAATTCACTTCATTATTTTTAATTTGCTGTGAATATTGAGTGCTTCCAACATAAAATCATTCCTCAATTAAAATAAAACAGCTGTACTCCTATCAGCTTTTCCTTGCTTCTTGTTGCTTACAGATTAGCAGTTGTCATTGGCTTCAGTCTCATGTAATTTCATTAATTTGCAACCATAAATGTGTAAAAAATAAAACAATAATAAAAATCTTTGGCTTGCCAATGTACTAAGAAATGTATGTATGGGATTTTTTTTCAGCTTGCACTGTAAGAGCAGAAATACCATAGCAGCAACATTTGGGGGATGTCAGAACTGTGACAAAACCCTGTCCTCTTCTGTTCTCCAGTGTCAGCAAAGCAATAGTGGTTGTGAGCACTTTATTCATTTTAGCACTTTTTTATTACCCTAGACTCCCTTTCCTTTCCCCTAGGTGATTTCTAGCAAACTAGATCCCACAAATGTGTTACGATGTAAATGAGAAGGATGAATTCCGGATTGGCTTGGCTTGTAGCTTGCTTTCACGCCAGGATCTAACGTGTGGATGTGGCACTTCAGGACATGGTTTAGGGGACATGGTGGGGCTGGATTAATGGCTGGACTTGATGATCTTGAAGGTCCTTTCCAACCTTAGTGATTCTGTGAGTCCCTCTCCTTCCTCTACTAGCAAGCCCCTGCTCTTACTTAGTTTTCCACGATATCAGAGTGTGTTTGTGTTTTTGAGTGACGTATGTAGCTCTGCGGTTGTCCTTATTTCTCTTCAGTAGATCAAAAGACTGACAAGAAGAGCACATTTCTAGCGAGAAGCATGGGAGTTGCAAAAGCTATTTCTTCAAGCCCAGTTGTGAAAATGCGGTGTGTAATTTCTTCTGTTAACTTCTGTTTTTCTAGTAGTAAGTTCTTAATGGCTTTACAAGATTTCAAATTGGTCTACCTTACCTTGTTATCATCTAGCTATTATTTTAATAATAGTTTATAATAGTTTATATTATAAATAGTTTATAATAGTTTATATTATATTAATAATTTTAATAATAACATACAGGTATGCTATTTGTAATCTATAATGGCGTCTACAACGGGACTTGAGCTGATTAATTTATGCCAGGTAATATTTCTGTGCAATCTATCACATATTTTATATCTTAATAGAAAATATTCTCTCAGATGACTGTGGTTTCAAGAAATGAAGGTAAGCTGTACTTCTTTAAAGTAGTTTTAAAATGTCAGTGGTCTTTCTGAACTAATACACATTGCCTTTTACAAAGATTTTTTTAAAATTCTTAAGTTATGTTAAGTTATGTTAATGTTAATTAATCTAATTATGTTGTATAAAAATGCAATTGTGGATCTAAAATATCCGTAGCATAAAAACAAGATAATTTAATTTAATAATTTTCATTATTTTTTTTTCTGCAGCTGGTGTTGCAGATTTCGATACATTTAGATCCTCCTGTCTGAATGCATTTTACCATGGTGTATTTTTTTTTTTTTTTTTTGTTACCGGTGA
Organism: Phaethon aethereus; assembly: GCF_964289735.1. Classification (NCBI taxonomy): domain Eukaryota; kingdom Metazoa; phylum Chordata; class Aves; order Phaethontiformes; family Phaethontidae; genus Phaethon; species Phaethon aethereus. The sequence goes on along the minus strand of NC_138589.1, from coordinate 10,761,892 downwards.
GAGCTTTTTGATAGAATCCCTAAAAGAGAATTCATGTCTATAGGGAGACTGAACACATGGTATCTGAATCCTCGTTAACAGTGAATCCTCTATTACAAGAAGTAAAAGCTTATGAATATTTTCCTCAGCTCTGAAAGTGGAAGCTGACACTAGCTTGTATCAGAGAATTTTAACTAATGATTATTACAATGCTCATCTGCTAATTTGCTTATCCGTCACTGAAATCAGTATGCTAAATATGTGTGAATTTTTTGGAGCTCATGCTAATGTTTCAACTAGCTGAAGACTTATCTGCATTTCACTATCAGTGAAGTAATAATAATAATAATCAATAATAGTAAATACAGTAACTATGTTTCTTTTTATGAATTCACTGAACTTAAGTAAAAGGTCATTGCATAAGCCAAACACATCTTCAACTTTTTGTAAATCTAGGGTGTGGGCATTTGACGCTGATGATTTGTTAGAAAAAAGGCTATGTATTTTAATGGTGTACTTTTGAATCGGTATCTACATACATCGAAACTAAACAAGAAATGTTGAAAATCATAGACATGCCTAACATACAGGTATGCTATTTGTAATCTATAATGGCGTCTACAACGGGACTTGAGCTGATTAATTTATGCCAGGTAATATTTCTGTGCAATCTATCACATCACATTTGGTGACAAATTTCTTGGTTGATGTTTGGAGAAAGCATTTTTCTAGCTGTACAAGAAACATAAGAAAGCTTTCAAAATTCTGGGAGAAAATGGCAAACAGGAAATTCGTATCGCGGGATTGATTGCTGAATTTCTTAAATTGTAAATAATGATGATTTGGGATACTGTTATTTACAAATAAACTTTGCCTTTATCGGTTAGTATCAAGAGTCACTGTCAATCGTTTTTGTATTTCCTGTTCATATGCTTGAATCTTCTTCAACTTTTTAAGTTGTCTGTGGTTTGTGTCTCGCTAGTTTGGAATTAAGTTAAGCAGTATGGTTACCAGTTTAATAAGTGCGATCATTGTTTTTATAGATATGTGGGAAACTTGCCATTTTTAACAGGCGAACTTATTGCTGCTTAACATTTAAGAACAAGAAGCACCCAAAGACCCTGTCAGCATACCGAGAGAAGCACCCGTTAAAAGACGGTGCTGGTGACGTGAGACCAAGGAGGAGGCTGCGACACCATTCACGTGTTTCTCTCGCTGCCAAGCTTCCGCCCGAGAGCCCCAGTCAGCATATGCTCCGGGGATGCTCCCGGAGATCCGGCTCCTGCAGTTCTGTGACTTTTCTCTATTCCCTTTCTGCCGAGCTTCATTTCTGCCAGTATCCGTGCTGATAGTCTCTGGCGGACTGGCAGCTGCCCGTGCTCCAGCCTGCATGCGCGAGCCGTAATGCAGAACCTTATTTTTTGTTTCTCGGCGGAGAACCACCACCTACCATACGCTCAAAAAGAATTCTCGCTATAGAGTTGATGCATCTGTTACCTGACTGTTGTAGCAGCTAAAATTTAAACTCACAATATTATAACGTTACCAGTATGCTGGCTGGGTTAATGGCAAAGGAACACATTTTGAATCAAATCACCATAAAGGGAGGAAAAAGATTTTTTTTTTTTTTTTTAGGCCCTTGAAACAAACGCATCATCTTTTTTTGTGCAGTAAGCAGTATTCTTCAAATGAAAAGCAGACCTTTTAAAACCAAGGTTGAAGCTAATTTTATCAACCATGTGTCTTAGAAAGTACCTGCCCTGTTTGGACATTATTTGTTTATATGAAGTTATGACTGAGTTTACAAGCTTAGGAAGACCTTAAGTGACTTGCTTGATACAGCCCTTCAGTGTTGCCCGACACACCGATAATCCTTTAGTATAATAAAATGTATGTCTTTGCTTCTTTACTAGAAGTTATAGAGAAGTCTTCTGATCATCCAGCTATGAAAAGCACCATGACTGGTTCTGCCCAGAAGCTGCATGAATACATGTGGAGCAGAAAAGTTGCTCTTTATAGCCAGCTGTATAATTCCTTCAAACCCTGTGAATGTTCAGCCTGAGAAGGCTTTTCTCACTGAGATATAGATTAGCTTCAGCATACCAGCCTTCAGCAGTATGTATGAGTCAAGATTTCACTCCAAGCCTACACTTTACTGGTGAAACTCAGTGTCAGCCAGCCCATTTTAAGAAAAAAACCAGTGTTTGGTTCCAGTAAGCCACCACAGAATATGCTCCAGATTTGACAAACGTTGTAATTAGTTTCTTTTGTGTGTTTAGTACAGAGTACAAGTGCTGTAAAATGTTTTTCACATGATGCAACATTGCCAGCAGATAATCATTGGAGCATTAAACCAAAAGAATTTGTGTATATCCTACAAGCTGCGGGAGGATAAGAAAATGTAAACAAAACCCAACAGCTGAATTTTTCAGATGATACCATTCCGTCTCTTTTGTCAAACTGATCCATTTTTAAATGTTATTTTTGTCAGTTTCTCTAGAAACTGATTAGAAAACCCTAAATCAATGTGCAAATACTTTTGTTTCTGTCCGAGTTTTGACTATGTGAATTTTTTAGAACATTTTCAGTTTAATTATGCAGCACTAAAAATTGCAATTAAACTGAATTTGCAATTGAAACTGCTCATTTTAGTTAACTGTCAAATTTACTATGGCATTGTGAAATAGGAGCCTTTATTTTTATGAGGTGTTTTGGAAAAAATGACTTTTTAAAAGGAGAAAAACGTCGTATCTCCCAGTCCTATCACAAAGAACCAACAATTTCAAGAGACACCCAACCAACGGAGCTAGTAACTCTTTAAACACAATGGAATTTGTTGCAGGTGGTGTCTTAAATTATTGGTATACTGCAAGTATGGACAGTATTGAATAAAGTCTTTTTTTTGCATATTTAATCTGTTTTGTGAAATGTCTTTTTCAAATATAGGTGGAAGGCTAACGTTGCTTTAAAATAATCTTATGATAACCTACTTGTCTTAGGGATATCTGACATGCCAAGTTTTGTAGGGTGCTATGACGCAATTTGATGGATATTGTGTATTATTTGAGACTGTATGAATCTTAATATCTCTGTTCCTCTGGTTTAGCATGTGATGTACAGCTCTGTGTACATGGAGCATCTCAGACTAGTGTCTGAGACTACCCTTTTCCTCTAAGCCCTAGGCATTTTTATCACGGTGCTAATAAAAGGAAAGGGATTTATGGGGTACTGCTTTTTAATTCATTCAATTCTCTGTTCATTGTGAGGTTAATGTTGTTGATCTATTTTTCTCTTGAAACAAATAAAAACAATATGTGCTGACACTGACTTTGACTTTTGACATGGGAGATAGAGGTCAACATTTAATTCTATATTTATAGACTACATGAACAATATTATCTGTATTAAAAACTGTTCACTCAGTCCTTGTCATTTTACAAGTTAGCTCAGTAGCTTATATCACGTTGAACGTTTTCTCCAACTCTGATCAAGGTGCCATCATTCACAGTGCTACACTTAAGGGGTTGTCAGCCTCTCCATTAAAAACATGTTTTTTCAGGGGTTCATAACTTGACTAGCTAAAAAAATTACATCAAGACCGACCTGGGGCTTTATTTTAAACAAAGTATACCTTTAAAAATACCCCAAACCCACAACTCAACAAGCCAACAAAGAACCCAAATAAAGCCAGGAGCTGACTGGTTTGGCATGTGTTCAATGGCCATTTTTATTTAAGAAATTAATGTGATTTATCAAGCACAATATCACACTGCCTAAATATTAACCCATTTATTTCTTTATGAAATATTCTTGGCTGTTTATAAGAGATGCTTGTCTGTCCGTCTCATGCCCAGGCTGCTCAGAAATTGTATGCTGGTAACACAGTTAGTGACGTGATTACTGTAACGAATGTGCACGGTACCGCTGTACCTGTATAAGCACCCGCATAGATGAACTTACGCTCCCATAGACTATTTCCCGTCTCAAATGGAAATAAGCTCTTATGAGAAATTTTTTACTTTCAGGAAAGGAGAATGAAAACCATCCCATTTTAGCTATTTTACCTGCTCCTTGGGGCAGGTGAAGCTAAAGTCATTTCACTGGGACAGATCTTTAGATTATTTATCCTGTTCTGACTTTCCTGGGTAGAATGGCCTTTGCTAATTTTTATGAGCTAAGGTCTGGCATGAGTAAATATACTTTGTTTTATTCATGTTTGCAGGATAAAGGCCCTTGGCGTACCTTATATTCAACAAAGAAACTGAGTTATCGATGCAATTATTATTAATCTGCATTTGTTTTCAGAGATTATCCAGTCTTTCTTTAGTCAGTGGCAAGAAATTTGAGGGTAAAGTTGTCTTCCAGCGCAAACAGGCAGGTCACTTACATGCTTTATCCAGCTAAAGATGTATTTCCTTGGTAGTAATAAGAGTGAAAAAATGTATTTATTCCGTGTTTTTAAAATGTCTTAGCATATACCATATTTATGTAACACCCCCCCCAAAATAGCTATTGCAATCTGTAAGTTTTTGAAACATGTGAGATTTTATGCCAATATACATATACAGTGGTCCCTACTAACTGCCAAGGGTTTTTTTAAGTAAGGTTTATAGAAATTAAGATGCATTTTTAAAAAGTGTTCAGTTATTCATATACTGTTCTTGGAAGGCAGAGAATCTACCGCATTTTGCATGTGTCTATCTTAATAAGGGCTGTGAAACCGAAATGTTGATGGATCACGTTACATACCATGCATCTCTGAAAAGTTTTTCATTAAAATGAACTCGTAAAGACTCTTAGTGCTTGCTTCCCAGCAGATGGCAAGAGGTGTTTATTTGCCTTATGGAATTCTTTCTGTACACAGAGAAATGGAGAGGACAACTGAAGGATCCGGCTAGCACTTGTAGCGCTATTTAAAATAGACACTGTTACTATTAGCCTTAAAAGTATACAGGAGGTTCAGTTATACACTCTTTTTCTAATCAGCTCTACCTTTGCATTGAAACTGTTCCAAATACTGGACTTTCTTGGAAAAAATAGAAATATAGCTTCCTGATGTGGAACCCTGTGTGATGAAGGGTTAATGCAGGGACTTTTTTTAATAGTTAAATCTTCTATTTTCCATTCTCTGTCGTTCTTTTTCTCTCTCTCTCTGTGATTGTCTGTTAAATAGCTCCTGCTCTATTTCTGGCACTTTTGAACTTTATTTCTCTTTCCTTGTTTTTTTCCTTCCATCTGCTTGCTGGTTTCATTGTCTCTTAGCTGCCGTTCCCCATTATTATACCCTTCAATCTGCAAATCCTCTCCCATATGTGCTCTTGTCCTTCCCTAGGCCTCCTGCCTTTTGATTTTTTCCAGATCTCATTTCCTTTTCACCTGATCTGGCTTTATTCAACTCTGTTCTTGTCTGTCTTTCGGCCTGTCTTAGGCCTCCCTTTTTCCTTCTGTCCAGTTGTGAATCCATAAACTAAACAAGACTTTGGCAGAAGAAGTCAACAAATGTGGTGTTCAGACCAGAACTTGACAGCTGGAAAAGGAATAGGGGGATGCGAAAGCCAAACTTTTCATTAGACTGGTGTGAATACTTTTTAATTAATATAATACTCAGTGAATGTAACCTCTTTTCTGCTTTCAAATTTTTCTGCAACAGATTGAGACGTTCTGTATTTTATTTAGTTAATACTATTTATGAATTTTATTTGAACATATTCCTGGTATGTTTGCAAAAGTTTATGCAAAGAATCATGGTTTGTACTGTCTTGGTTGTTTGCAAGGATACAGAATGTTAGTATTTAAGTTCCTTGATTGGGTGAATTACAGAACTAGGAATTGTGCAGACTGAAGATTTCATCACTATAAAATTAAAAATATTAAAAATAATTATAGTTAGGGGACTATTCAAATTGAAATTTAATTTAAGATTCGTGATTTGAAGTTAGAATTTGTTTTTTCTAGAAAGAAGATTTAAAGAACTGCCAAATATTATCAGATCAAATTACATTTTAAGTAGGAACGGACCAATTGTCAGTTATATTTGCCAAACTCCTCTAAAATTCCTGAACAAGGAATCTTACTACTTTGCAGGCTGACTGATCTCTCCAAGTTGGGTATCTTGGGTCTGTGCTACCTAAAAATGAACCTTTAAAATATTGTCGCAGTCATTGTCTGCTTTTAATTTTTGTTTTGGTTGGTTTGGGGTTTTTTCCTGTGCTGCTTTACTGAGGAGGGATGCGCGATGTTTGCAGGAATGTCTGCGCAGTGGGAGTGTCAGCGTATTTACGTGTGTCGGGGCATATTAGGAATGCATGCACCTATACATAGTAAACATATTAACACCATGTTATCCCTAACATGACAGTATCGAAAATATCTAGAGACGTGCTGAATTTTGAATGAAAGACTCAAGGGCTAACCTAATAATCACGTACTCTGTTCACAAAACTCCCATTAAATCAGGTCCCATTCACCTGAAACCATTTCAACATGCCTGCTGTTGTTTTAAATAAGTAAAATTAAAAACCCAACATTGTTTCTACGATAACAGTGTTTTAGTTACAGTTCCCAATTAAAAAAATAATTTCCCAGTCTGAAAGCGTCAAAGGAAGCGTCAAAGGAAGCGTCAAAGCGTCTGTTAAAGGAAGGAAAGAAAGGATCTACTGCCGGGTGACATTTATTTTGGCTGAAGGCTAATAGACATCAAGCTCTGTAGAGAGAAAATTCTCCCAGGAAATGTGCATGCTAATATTACTTTATTGACATTATTGTTTTCTAATTCAAATAAGAGCGGTATCAGTGCTACCCACGCCATTCCCCCGCACTGATTTATAGCCGAAGCATCGCCGATCCTCCCGCCGCTGCGGCTGGGGCCTGGGCGGGTGTTTGGGCACTTCTGCCGCTCGCCACTGAGCCTGGGGCAGGGCAGGCAGGCAGCCCGTCGCAGCCCGCCGCAGCCCTTCGCAGCCCGTCGCAGCCCACCACAGCCCGCCGCAGCCCACGGCAGCCCGCCGCAGCCCATCGCAGCCCGCCGCAGCCCATCTCACAGAATCACAGAATCACAGAATCACTAAGGTTGGAAAGGACCTTCAAGATCATCAAGTCCAACCATTAATCCAGCGCCACCATGTCCCCTAAACCATGTCCTGAAGCGCCACATCCACACGTTTTTTGAACACTTCCAGAGATGACGACTCCACCACCTCCCTGGGCAGCCTGTTCCAATGCCTGACCACTCTCTCAGTGAAGAAATTTTTCCTAATATCCAATCTAAACCTCCCCTGGTGCAACTTGAGGCCATTTCCTCTTGTCCTATCGCTGGTTACTTGGGAGAAGAGGCCAACACCCTCGTCGCCACAACCCCCTTTCAGGTAGTTGTAGAGAGCGATAAGGTCTCCCCTCAGCCTCCTCTTCTCCAGACTAAACAACCCCAGTTCCCTCAGCTGCTCCTCATAAGACTTGTGCTCCAGACTTGTGCTCCATCACAGCCCGTCGCAGACCATCACAGCCCGTCGCAGCCTATCTCAGCTCGTCGCAGCCTACCGCAGTCCATTGCAGCTCACCGCAGCCCATCGCAGCCCGCCGCAGCCCATCTCAGCCCGTTGCAGCCCACCGCAGCCCATCTCAGCCCGCCGCAGCCCATCTCAGCCCGTTGCAGCCCATCTCAGCCCGTTGCAGCCCGCCGCAGCCCATCTCAGCCCGTTGCAGCCCATCTCAGCCCGTTGCAGCCCGCCGCAGCCCATCTCAGCCCGTTGCAGCCCGCCGCAGCCCATCTCAGCCCGTTGCAGCCCGCCGCAGCCCATCTCAGCCCATCGCAGCCCGCCGCAGCCCATCTCAGCCCATCGCAGCCCGCCGCAGCCCATCTCAGCCCATCGCAGCCCGCCGCAGCCCACGAGGCTGGCAAGCCTCTCAGGGCCGTCTCTGAAGGCTGCCGCTTCTCTTGCAGCTTCTTCCCCAGCAAACCGCGGCTTAATGCTCTTTAGAGAAAACTGAGCGTGTCGTGGACGGGCGCTCTCTGGCTTACGTTTGGGGTGGTTTTGTAGCACGGGTTATCTTTCTTCCCAGGGGTACGCCGGGCTTGCAGCCAGTCCCTGTGCCTCGTGCTGCTGCGTGGGTACAGCGGAAACCGAGGAAAAGGCAGAGAGAGGCTCCGACCTCCCGGGAAGACAGTCAGACTTCTGCGGTGACAGGGAGAGAGACCTTTTCTCTGCAGGATCCAGCCGTGCCAGAGAATGGGGACCGGCTGCATCGAGGAGGAAGAGTTGCAGGAAATCGTTAAAAGTCGCTGGTCAGAGGGAGGCGAAAGAAAAGATCCTCCCTGGAAGGATGAAGTGGGTAAAGAGGCCTTGTCTGTTTTGAAGGGTCCCTCCTGCAGGCTGTGGTTCCTTCTGAGATCCAGATCCCTTCTCTGGTGTTCATTTTAACACGTGCAGGCAGAATCACATCACAGTTTCACCAAGAAAACGTCATTTCACCAAAGCAAAGCCATTGCACCACCTGCACTGCGGAGGAGTTTGAGTGGAATAGCTGGTGGAGTCGTATTTCTGGGATTTTCACAGGGAAGTGGTACATACATGTCCCTCGTGATAGTGTTTCTTCCTGCGCCTGCAGACAGAGGCTCTCCTCTGCCATAGCCCTGCCACAGCAGTTCCCTCCCGGAGGCCCGAGCAGCCACACCTTGCTGGCTCACCATCTCCTCGTGCCCGCGCGCAGGTAAGCAGTGTGTTTCGCTAAGCAGTGCTGCATCCAAGCACAGCTAATAAATGTTTTTTCCCCTTTTTTTTCCTTTGGTTTTTGTTGTTGTTGTTGTTGTTTTGTGGGGTTTTTGGTTTTTTGTTTTTTTTTTTTAAATCACACTTACAGCTCTGGGGTAGAGAAGCCCTGGTTGGAAAGTGTTGATTTTCCTCTGTTCTGAAGCAAACCCCAGACATCTGTTTGTTTTGATGCTTTTCTGTCTTGCAGGCTATCCCAGTGGCCTTACTCTTCAAGGGGAGGAGAGCATGAGGAGCCTTCTCTTCTGCACCTAGAGCGAAAGGTGAGCACGTGTCTTCTGAAAAGCAGCACCAGTGCTTTCCTGGCGGGCAAGTGCAGGGACACTGGGCTTCTTTTAAGGCCCATCAGCGATTTCTCTGAAACAGTGCACCTTCAGGAGTGGAAAAACTGTAATGAAATATTCTTTATCTAGAGAATGTTTTATTGCTCACTGCCTGAGAACAGCCTCTGGTACGGAATTTACCTGTAAGTATGCTGGTTTCACAAACATTCACCTCAGTTTTTACTCCTGTGAAAGGGAAGAGGAGAAGAAAAGAAGTGACGTAAGGGGTCTGGTATCTGCCACTATTTGTTCTGTCTCCTAAGACATCTTAACTGGTAATGATCCTCAAAAGCTCAAAAAAACCTACCACAGCAGCAATGAATCTTTGCTGATGGGCATCAGATGTTTTGCTGGGGTTTAAAAGAGTCTAAAAGAAATCAAATTCTTCAATCTTCAGCAGAGTTAACAGGTGTTCGTATCAGAGAGGTAATGAAATATTGCCTCGGGTAGGGAAATAGTGCTGTGGAGTACCAGTAAATCACAACGCTCTTCTTGTTCAGAGCTGACTGAACTTGCTTTCAGTAGTTCAGCATATCTTTGTTTATAAATCTAAATGCTATTGTGTTGTATTGTACTTTGCAGTGTAATAAATTGTAACATTCAACATTAACTGGTCAGGCTTCAGTGATAACAAAAGTTCAGCAGGCTGGTGGCACTCTGATCAATATTGCCTTCTATTTATAGTACTGTTACAAATTGAAGTTTTATTTAAATTAGACAATGCCGAGAAGCTTACAGTAGATCAATAAACTAAAATACAGTAACGGATTTTAATTCGTGGCTGATATGCTGCTACTCTTTTGTCACATGCATCCTTAATGTCCCCTAAACAAAATCGCATTTACATACACTGTAATAGACTGTTGCCTGGCAAAACTGCGAAACTATTTTAAAGTAGCAAGACTGTGGCTGTGCAATGAGCAGGAAAGATGTTGGATAGGAGGGAAAAAGGCCAGATAGTTTCTCTTTGGTTGGGGATTTGCTGTTTGCTGGTTTTGCTGTTTTCTTATTCACTGTATCAGTTTAACCTGACGTATATAGATAGTGTATGCCATATAAATATTGTTAACACTTGGATTCTGGTCTCATATATTTACACCAACGTATCTCCAAGGACAGCAGTACTGCTCTTCTATGGCTTCATCTGTGTTGTGAGATTAGGTTTTAGTTCAATATGACATGTTTTTAAAGGCAGCTAGAGCCACCAGCTTTGGGATTTTGATTGGTGATGCAAAGACCTAAAAACTATTAAAAAATATTTTTAGTACTTTTTAGTTGAATTAAAATATGAGGTTATCTTGCAATTACTAGAATTTGATTTCTGTCAGCTCTATCTAATCATGAGGTGATAGCTCATATGTGAGCCACCAACAATATCTGAGCAATCAGCCCTGGGTGTGTGCATCAGCTGAAGACAAAGGAATTGACATGTTCCTGCTGACACAAGAGGAATTGTCAAGAATCTTAATTATATATTAATCATCATGGTCAGTTGGCACAATCAACAAAGTCTTTGTAACACTGTCCAAAATAAACTTAAAATGATGGTGCCAGAAAAATCACTATAGAGCTTTAACAATGCCACTGATTTCTCTCGAAGAGAGTTGTGAGATGGGTGATTAATAGGGAGATATGACATTAGACTCTGCTAATTTTTAAACAAGGTCTAAATCTTCTTATGAGAATCCACATTTTGTTTTTCCAACAGCAAGCATAGGAGCTTTAGAGCTGGGGGAATAATTCAGTCTGACCTCCTAGATGTTGCAGATAAAAGAAACTGATGCAAAAAATATATGTATATATATATGTCACATATGTATGTCTAGCAAGATTTGTAAGTTTATTGCCCCCCAAAAGAGATCCAGCACTTTCTTTCCAACATAGTAGTTCTAAATGGCAAAGCCTGGGCTAAGTGTCCCAGTCCCAACATCTTCTGAATGTCACACACAGACATGGAGGTCCTGTGCACTTGTTATGGGGACAGGAACACTCGATGCTCTTCTGTTTCTTTATTCCAAACCTCAGTTTGGATTCCACCGCTGCTTTTATTTCTACCCACCAGATGTTTCAGGCAACCAGAAGCAGGCCAAAGAAATAAAATACCTGCTGTCAAAAGGGCTCCGGGAGAAAGTCTTAAGGAGAAAACTGAGACATTCATGGGAAACTAGAAAACAGAAGTACTGCCTTCTCACCCAAGATTAAATAAAACTATTCTCTCTGTCCTGCCTGGAGATACACAAGAATGGACATTTGTGGCAGGTGTTTGATGTGTGGGGATCTTCCTGCTGGTGTCTGGATGTAGGAGATGAGAGAGGAACAGCAGCAGCGTCATGGGGGTGTGGATGTGGATGGCTTGTAGGGGATTGTTGGGGTGCCGAAGAGCAGTTAGTTTTCTCGGCACTGGTGATACAGATCATCGTTCCTGTGGGAAATGTGCACAATACCCAGTTGGGGTGGGGGGCATCTCGGGTGGGGATGAAGGACACTAAACATACTCTCTAGCGCAGATGGGTCTGACCACATGGGAAAGTAACAGCACAGCTGATATTTTGCACTTTCCCCCAGTCCACCAATCCTTTTGTCCACTGAGTTTTCTTGTTCTCAGGGTCAGTATTCTTTGTGCACTGCCTGGCACTTGTGTCTCCTGAAGTGAAGTTTTCCTTTCCTTCTGGCCTTACGTTTCCCTACAAGTCTCTAACTCTTTTTTTTTAATAGATTTATTTTTAATTTTCTCCCCTCTTTGCTGCCACCAGGCTGCTCCCCCTTCTTTTCCTGAGCGCTGCGGCTGCCCGCCTTCTCAGTGTGTGAAGTAACGTTCACATCAAATAGAGGAGGTAGAGCAGTCTTTTAACTTCAGCTGTGGGCACACTGGGGGGGAGCTGCTTTCTAGCAGCAGGAAACATCATCATCTTGTTCTGTAAGAATTTCTGAGGTTGGTTTTCCCCAGATCAAAATGTAGAAGAGACTCCACCTCATCCAGAGATTATACTTACATGTGCACGTCTGTATACAAATATACATATATACACACGCAAAATTAATCTCTTTTCTTTAATCTTGACCTTTTCTCCTCTCGGATAGTCTTCCTCCTCCACCCCAGCAGTGATGAGAATCTCCCTGAGAGACCTAAACCTACTGAGTGTAAAAACTGGAGAGAGATTATCTTGTGCCTTTTTCTGGTTTTTGTCATCGTTCTCCGTTTTGGTTGGATGACAGCACCGTGATCTAGAGAGAGAGCGAGACAGGCAAACTGGCTGTACTCTGCCCCATTTGGCAGAGACTACTGAGATCCTCTGAAATTAAAGTTCATAGTTTTAATAGCATTTTTGAGACCTCATCTTGCATATTAGAACTTAGCCAGGTATTAGGTAATTTAGATAATAAATTCTCTTCAAAGTGACCCATCATCTTAGTATTTATTTTTTTTTTCCTAGGGGATGTAAGGCATAAAAGCAAGCTTTGTAGTTTTATATCTGTCAGCATGTCACATAAATATCTCAGTAACTACTGATCTTATCACCATAAAACTTCCATTTATACAGTTAGACATGTCATGTTGGTCAGTTGCACAAAAAGTTAAGCACATGCAATATTAAACTCCAACCCATGCCAGCTCCATTAGCCCACATCTTGAAGTTCTCTCTGAACACCATTAGAGGAGACATGGGGGAGGAGCAGGAGGCAGCATACGGTGGATTCAGACAAGGCCGGACTCATGTTGAAAATTGCTGAAATGATGAAAGAGATTGCAGAGGGATGTTTGGAGTCTTAGTATTTCCCTGAAAATCAAAAGATCTGTTTTCTGTTTGATGAATGACTTTAATAGGTTTAATGACCTCATATAGTTTTTTTGATTGTATTGTTCGTTTTTATTAGAAGATTGGTCTAGCAGCATTTCAAGTTGTGTCACCTTTGCATGTCAGAATTGGACCCCAATCTCAACTTGCCATCTTAACACTTATTACATTTGTAGCATTTTTATATTAACCAACGGTTAAATTCAGCAGATGATGAAGTTATTTATTTTTTTTAGGATCGAGGCTGGTTCCTAACTCAGACTTGGCAGGAATGTGTCTTTAAAAAGCAGTGTAAGCAATTATTTATCTACAGTAAAGTTTGTGGGGAGTAATAGTTTAGAAATTGTGCAATCTATTAATTTGATTTATGTTTAAGAAATTCCCATGAAAACTGCAATTAATACTGATTACTACTCTTAATCTCTGCTGCAGTTTGCATTTTAGGCCCTCAGGCTGAAGCAGTCTGTTTCTAGAAATATCTTGCATAGTAAGTTACGTGTAAGTCCAGGCATTGTCAGGTTAGGTGATGTTAAGGAACAGTTGTATAAAAACACACATGCGTAATTGTGTGCCTAATTTGACTAAGTAATTAATTCATTTTATGTATGGAGACTATAGCAAAAATGGCTGAAGATATGTAACGGGTCCACTTTGAAGCCTGGACACTAAATTGGCTACTTGCACGTGCATACGTGCTTCCACAGACCCTTGCACCCTTGCAGCAAATTACAGGTAAAGTAAGCATTAAGTGCCACACACATATTTGTGCTTGGGCCAAACTACTCTGCTTCTGGAAAATATTGAGTCACTAACTTTGCATCTTTGTGCTTGTTTTTACATTTGTGTGGATTCGGCACGGTAGCACATTATTTACTCTAAGAAATACAGAGAACATCTCTCATATTTGTCTTTACAGAAATACATGAGGCTGCATTTTTTTTGGCAGTGCTGATAGCAGAGAATCTCTCTTTTTCTGTAGTTAATGATACAAAACTGACTTTGCTATGGTATTCCCTACAGAAAACAGCACATTAAAAATAATAGTGTTTAAATTTGGATGTGTTCAAGAATGTCACAATATGAAGGGTTAGTCCAGTATTCAGAAAAAGTAAGACATTTGCAATGCTGAAAACATGCATGTTGTGTAAAGGTACGTAGTTTTCCTAATTTCGGTTGAATCACTTATGTGTAGTCTCCAATTTTTCACTTATAAAGCTCTGTTTAATTTAAGGCTGGGTTGAGTGTGCTTGTCACTGAGTCCACCATTGGCAAGACTGGTCATTATAAAAATATTAGAGCCAACCTTGATTTGCCAGGATCCCAAATGAAGAGGAATCAAGGAGAATTTGAGTAGTGGCCTTTTTCCCTTCTCCTGAAGGAGACATTACCAACTCATTAGCTACAAGCCTGCACAGAGGCCCCAACTGTGACTCTTAAAGCAAGGAATACATTTCTTGTAGTTAAGATTGACTTTCAGCATGCCAGCTGTCCCTCTTTTGGAAGGATTGGCCTTATTTTTCAAGTAGAACATGTGCCATCTTGATTATCCAAACTCTTAATTCAATGCTGTTTAATGCTTTGTCTCCTCAAAATATCCCATATATCCAGCTTTGATTGGTGGGTAGATGTACCAGTACTGATCAGCTTAATTACCAGTGTGAGGCAGCGCAATGCAGACATGAGGTAGCAGCACACCTTTCCCAGCATTCTGAGGTAATTAACCAAAAAATATTTCCCTGCCACCTGTCTAGCCTTGGAGAAAATCCAGTTTTCTTTCCAAGCTATGAGAAGGGGGGATCAGAGGAGAATTTGGGTAGCAAGATGGCTTATCCATGTATTTTCTGTTCTTCCTAGCGTCATCTGCAGTGGTAAGTAGAGAGGTTGAGGCTGCCGTTCCCTTTCTTTCCTAACTCCCAGTACGGTATCTGCAGCAAAAAACCTGTGAAGAATTAAGGTGAGCCATACAAGAAACCATGAGTTGTGATCTTCCAAGGTTCACAAAGACTGGAATGCTGAATATACCTTTGGATGCATCAAGTACAAACACCAACAAAGTTTGGATTTACTGTGGCCTGGATAAAATTCCTCATTTTCTCTCAGTTGTTCAAAGCTTAAACTCAATCCAGTACCATATTAAAAACTTGAAGTTTCTGCATGTTCAGTGCTTAGAGGAAATGTGCTGTAATTCTTCCCATGCCTGGGTGAAAACATATATAGTCTATTTACATTCATTATCTACAGCAAATTAAATATAAAATCTCTCATTCCTCAGTGCTTGCATTGATACAGCATTCAAAACCCAAAGCAACAGTATAAAACATCACAAATGCATAACATGGAAAAAATAATGTTGCTTTTGACTTTTTAAAAATATTTTTGTTTATTATACTGAAAAGGCATATCACAAATTAAAAAATTATGTTAGCAATTCTGGAATAACTTCGCAGTTCTGATGCCTTTCCACATACATAGATTGTAAACCATGCGAGCTAAAGGGTGTATTCATCCATCCATGAAGAAGACATCTATGGTTAAAGCATCCCAGCTGATCTAAAAATATTTTTCTAAGACACTGACATACCTTACGGTTTCAAGTGGTCTTTAACTGGTTTTGAGTCAATGAAGATTGTACAAACCAAATAACTTTGCCATTATACTGAACTCTATTCCCACGTCATGTTTCCAGAAAACAACTTATGTTTGAGACAAGTTCAATTATCTATTTTTTAAAAATAATTTTTTAAAAAAGATTTTTTTTTTTTAATGTTGGAATAATTATTCTGCCATAGCTCAGGAAAAGCGAATGGAATTTCATTCAAGCCTTGTTTAAAAACCAAAACCCGCACTTTCTGGCAGGATACAAGTGGGAAGAGATTTAGTCCACGAGATATATTTTATCCTGGCATATAGGGGAACAGTTGGTGGAAAATGGTTTCCCCTGTAGCCTGTTAGAAACTTTAACTATCTGTCAGTGATTGCTACGAATGTGGTGCATGACATGTCATGAGAATTCACATAAATAAAAAGGGAAAAGCATCCTGTTCAGTACTGCCTCTATGGGAGGGTTGGGAAGAAATATATGATGAGGAGGAGAGAAGGGATTTATATTCAAAACTTCTAGAAGTAGACCTCTGGAGCCCTGGCTGGGGTACTGACACCTGCAGTAGTTGTCTTTGGATTGCATTTATTACTTTGTCTGCCCTGAACTGAGGATAACAAGAAGGTTAAAAGGGAAGTTTATTGTCAGTGCGCAAGTGTTCATGGGCTCATTGTTCAGAATTGTACTAGTTGTAACCGCGGCACTATGATACAAACAGAACTGGCAAAAACTGAAATTTCAAGTTGTTGAAAACTTTTTAAAAGTATGTATAGACTATGAAGATTTACAGAAGAGGAATTAAAGTGTCTACAGCTTAACACTTTATTGACAAATAAAATGAGGTTTTAGCTATTGGAAATCTGGTCATACGTAAATTAGTGACTTGTCGCTTCTCTTCTAATACTCTTTAGTCAGTTGAAATTTCTTATGAATTTTGGAAGTGCAGGGGAAGGAACTCGGTAAAAAGATCTCACTGCCAGTCATGCCATTTAAGTGCTACCTGTCAAACTTGCTCCACAGTGACCTGCGGCTGTCACTGAGGTCAGACGGAGTGCCAGAATTGCTAAGCCCTGGGCATGTAACTAGAAAGCTCCAAATTTTGGAAGCAGTATCCCTTATTTGCTCTGTTTTAGCACAAATGCACATAATGAAGCAGCATCAAAGTCAGCACTGTTTGCAGCAGTATTCAGACGGCAGAGGTGATGGTGGCCGATCCACGGCGTGGTGGTGTAGCTGTGGCCAAGTGAGGTTTCTGAGGCCTCTTGGCTGCTTTTAACGAGAACATGTGGGGCTTTTATCAAGTTTCGTATTGCCATATTAGGCACCCAAAGCCTTCAATTAAAGGCCACGGCTCGGTGGGTGAGCTGAAGGGCATCAGAGCTCTCCTGTGCTGTGCAAAGGGCCTAGCTACCGGGCGCTGCGAGCGGGCCATGAAGGTGTACGCTGAGAGAACCAGGAGGCGGCTGCAGTGGATTCAGGGGTTTGTTCCCCGGATAGCTACTTTAAAGGCAGCCGCCTAGGGGAAAAAAAGCAAGCAGGTATGAGCTTGAACTTGTGTAAACGACAAAAGGCTCTTGAGGCGTCCTTCTCTTCCAGAGAGACAGGTTGGGGAGCAGCAGGATGGGAGCAGAGGCTCGCGGGGCCCTCCCAGCGAGGGCATGGGCCCTCAGTGAGGGCGGCAGGCTGGGGATGGCGGCGAAGGCCAAGTACCAGGCATAGCCCCTGGTCAGTGCTGGAAATCCCATGGCAGCATGGGGCTGAGAGGGCCTGGGCCTAAGGGCCCCCTGGGCCAGGGGCAGAGGGGCAGGAGGCAGCTCAGCGCCATTAAGGACTCCTGGTGCTGCCGGGGCCTGGCAGATCTCCAGGTGTCCTACAGCTCTGGCACAGCTTTTCACAGCAAAACCACAACTTGTTGGTAGCTGATGTTTCTCAACACAGCAGGGGTAAGGGACATGCCTTTTCAGTCATTCCCTGAAGTAGTCTGTGTCTCTCTGATCTATTAGTTTGTGTTTTCTTGTTTGTTTGTTTTCAATAATAAGATTTACCTTTAAGTCCATTGAGGATTTCTGTTCTAAAATAAGCAGCTTACTGGTGTTTCTTTGTGGTAATTGAGGCATTCACACCTTTGGGCAGAGCAGCAAGCCTGAGGGTTTGGGCCTAAGGAGCGGGAAAGTTTTCCATGCTGTTTGTGGTGTGCGCGTGCTGCAGTGATGAGAGCCATGAGGGACCCCCTCGCAGCGGAGGCCAAGGCGGCCGCGCAGATCTCAGCGTGATTTTACTGATTTGACTTACCTCCCAGCTTAAGTATAAAAGGAAACCAATTTAATTTCTTTAACTGAGGCAAGCCATTGACTTCTGTGTGTCATGCCAGAAAAGTTGTTGAGAAATAACTTTGAAAAATCCTCAGAAATAAGAATGTACTTTGTAATACTCTCAGTTCTTCAGTGATATTTATTTAAATGCGTTACCAGAATTACTATCCATTTTTAGTTAAAATGACCATTGAGATCATTAATCATGATAAAAGCATTAATTAAATAAATATCTGATTTGCTGATTTTTCGTGTTCACTACTCTACAAGCATGTGGATTAGATGGAAAAAAAAAAAAAGGCATTTTTATTCCTGTGTCTAAATCCTTTTTGCTCTTCTATTTGTTTATCTAGCCCTTGTCCTGTGTGTAACTGAGGTGTGTAGTACTGTGATATTGAAAAATCAGCAATTTTTAGTTAGATTTTTTTCATGACCCAAAATGTCTCTTCCAGATGCATTTTCTGACCTAGATTCAAGTTGCAAGCATGAACTTCTGGATTAGATAAGGAGTAGTTGGTTTGGGTTGTTCTTTACCATATGAATTTTTTGTTCTGTTTCATAACTGTGCTGGAGAATTTACATCTGGGATTCGATGTCTTTGTTTCAATGGCTGTAATAAAAAACCCTTATATTTATTCAAGATTCCTGATGCAAATGCATTGAAGGGAAGTTAGGTTTTTTTCCCCATGGGAATTTATACTTTAATTCTTTGACTCATTCTTTCAGATTGAGAAAGAGAGACTTTAGTGTTATATAATAAAGTAGTTCATGGTAGAGCTAATACGATGTAGGAAAACAGTAACATGATATGCTGAATTTAAATAACTGAAACTGATTAAGGGGGACATCAGCATTAAATGCTCAATAGGATTGATGTAACAAATACAAGATGGCCACTGCATTTAAGTTGAAATACTCTGTCACCCGCTGATACATTCCAGGCAAAATTATTGATAGACTAAACATTTTGATAGTCTTTCCATTATTTCTTCAAGCCATCAGCTTTTAATTTTCTCTTTCTAGTTAATATACTTGTGTATAATTTAAACAGAAAACTGTTCTGTTTCATCATAAAAGATTTGTCTGTTACTTTTGGTGTGTAAATCAAGTGGACAGCAAAACATTCTTGAACTTGTTTTTTGAGGCATTTGTTGACAACAACAGGAAAAGAGATCACAGAGACCGCCAATAAGTGTGGACATCAATTATTTTTTAATTGTATAGGAGTACAGTACACTAATTAAAACTAGTATATCTTGCAATGCCAAAGGCAAAATTAATTATTAATTTTTATTAATATTCAAAAGTAGCACAAGGAATACATTAAAAAGATTTTGTGGCTGTGACTGAGATCTTGTTTTACTTTATATTTTAGTAAAAATAGTATGTTAGCTAAATTTGAATAGTTAAATATGCACTGAAGAGATTATATGCATTGAACAAGAATGTTCGCTTTAGACTAGTTATCCAGTGACTGCATATAAGAGGTAGGAAAATTTCTTAAAAATCCTAGGGCTTTGGTTTAACTCATTTACGTGACAAGTATAAATACATGTTATCCTGCCATTGTTGCCGTGGATACTTTAATTATCGAGTAGGGTATTTTAGTTATGATGTCTCTCATTCAGCAGAATAATCTACTTTCAACTTCTCCTAGGCTCCAGCGCATCGAATTAGATGTGTCCTGCATTGATTGGACAAACATGATGTGCTTCTGCACAAAGTTATTCCTCTGTCTGTGAGCAAGATATTTATTTGTTTGTTTGTTTGTTTGTTTGTTTGTTTATTTCCCCCACAAGTTACACTTCAATCTGCTGTAGGTAACTCATTTGGAAACTGCCAATCTGGTTCAGAAGCCTATCAGAAAGGAAGTTTTTGTATGAAAAGAAGGTGTCTTTCACCACTGTTACTGACAAAACATTAATAGATTCTTTATGCACCAGTTCAGCAGATTAAGTTATAGAATGCAAAATTTTAATTTTTGGAATTCACAAAATTTTTATAAAAAAACTTCTGAAGTCATTTGTGCTTAGGTTTATTGAAGTGAGCATGGGAGTAGCATGAGAGAAAAAAATGGTGGTTGTTTAGCAACTGTATAGTGCTTTGTAGAAGGATAGCTTGTGTCTAGTGTTGTTTTGAATGTTATCTCCTACTGTAATGGGAATGGTGTACTAGAAATCTTACCAGAGTAGTTGCATACAGTTGTGAGTTTTTTCTAGGCCAATGAGTTTCAATCCATTGATCATTTAAGATTAGTTGAGCAAAATTTTAGACTTTTTTTTTTTAACTGAACCTTGAAAGGTTTCCCTTTCTCTAATACTTACATTCCAACATTATGAGTTCTACAGCTCACCTTTTAGTATCCTTAATTATAACAATTCCTGTAGTCATTCATGAACTCCATAGAAATATAGACACAATGGCTGTATTTTAGTATTTGTTTAGCTAAAATCAAAGATAAATATATCACATATCCCTACCTACTGTAGCAGTATAGAGCAGTACTTCAGAGTTTAACTTTCACTTCACTCTATCAGCTTGAGCTTCTGTTATAGCAATACACAAAATATGATTTTGTCTTAGAAACTGCATTGTGTATGTTTGATTGTTACAAATACCCAAAGCTTGTTTTTCATTTTGTTGCAGCAAAGTAAGGTATGAAAAAACTTAGTTTTCCAATGTTTTATTTGTGTGTTCAATGTAAGTGTAGATGCTGTTCTTGTCCTCTTCTAAAACAAGCCTGTTGCCATAGAAAAGTCAAATTGTGCGCTCCCCTTGAGTTGCAATTTTGTTAATAAGAGTGGTGATAATGTTCAGAATTAATTTACTGTCAGGCCTATATTTCCCATGGATTCCTACCTATTCAGTGCCCTGTCCAAGGCTTGGAAAATGGCACATGTAATGTTTCTAGTTCCCTTATATCTCTGTGCTTGTGTACATATGTATGTGTCACAAAGTAGTGAAGAGGAGGAGCCACTAATTCACTTTGCTGTCTCCCACAGGAATCAGCATATGTGAGAAGAGTAGGGTCTTGCAGGCAAACACTATTCTTCATTCTACTTTGAAGTACTTGCCTTTCCAACCTGACAGTAAAAATTGATGAAATACAACTCACTTCTAAAAAGATAAATAAAAACTTCTCAAAAAGTTACCTATCGCAATTCTGGAAAAACAGCTGTCAGAGATTCTCTTGGTAATTCTTCTGCTCCCTGTCCTGAATGTACTGCTTTCTCAAGTGAGTGCTGCTCTGTGTTGTCCAGGAAAACCAGAGAGCACCTTATGGAATAACATCAAAGGGAGGCGCTTGACAAAGACAGGCAATTTAGATGCTCGGTTCTGGAAATGTATTGACTGAAGATGAAAGCTCTTTAGGGAAGAGACTTTGTCTTCTATTTATATAGAATCTTGCATAATTTAACAAATGTTGGGGACACTATTAATCTCATCCAACTTTAGATGTCTACAGTGTAGCTGTCAATCTTAAGAGAAGATCAATTGCACTCTAAAAGTGCCTGTTTCTCTCCACTGACTATAAAGGGAGCCCTCACAAGTAGCTCAGGTACAGATAGCTTCATCTGTATTTGGGCAGATGAATCCTGCTCTATAATACTATCTAGCATGGCAAAATAATAGTAGTTGATATTTTAAAAAATGCTTGGCAATGTACCTCGTTCTTAAACCAGCTAAGAAAAATGATGGCAACTGCTGGTTTTGGTTAGTATTACATTCCAAAGTGAAGTGCCAGGGGTGGGTAGCATATCCACAACAGCATCAATCCATTCATAGCTTCTTGAAACATTAGTTCAGAATATAGATATGAAGTAATTTGCTTGCTCAGAGCAAAAGGATAAAGCTGAACAACTGGGTTGTCAATACTATAATAGCAGTTCAGTAGGAAATGCTATCTCCAATGGAAAAGACAAAATAGTATAATTGAAATCCTTATGGGAATGACAACAAAAAAATACCCTATACTGCTGTTGCTGAATCCTCTGGATCAGCTGATACTCTTTTTGGACATCTCAGAAGCTGTTTACTGGTATTTTTCAGAGTGGAAATGTTGTTTTTAAATATGAAAGAACATCATGTTCTTCTAAAGCAGTGCCAGTGTCTTATTAGTGGCAAGTCACTATGCTTAAAATGTTGGCCATGAAGAGTCTATATAAACAGTGAATCAGCCATCTGTTCAGACTTTGAATAAGAGCGTTTTAGCTAGCATATATGGACTGATATTACTGTTTCATACAGTGGGCATAAAATTCATGGCTGCAGCTGACCTCTATTAGAAAGTAGCCTGTTCAAGATAAATATGTGACAAGCTATTTCCAAAGCTGCTTAAATTGCTATATGGGAAAGTAATACAAGAATATCCGGAAGAGTATCATATGGTAGATATATGGACCTGTGCTTAAGTGAATGATCATAATCTCAATATACGTTGAGCAATATTCCAGGCAGCTGGTTTTGTCTTGTTCACCTCTAAAGGAAATTGTAGGAGGAGAGACATAAAAATGCACATGTAAGAAACAGGGGAAAAATTACTGATCTGTGAGTTACAGATTGTAGTTGGCATGGAGTACATAGATGCCAAAATAACCAAGTCTAGATTCAGACTTACAAAATATGTATCTCACTAATTTCCCTAAAAGCTGTGTGGTGATGAGACTTCAAAAAGACTGGAGGACTGAATATTCTTAAATCTTTAAATTTAAATTATATGTATCTGAGGAAAATTAAAAATTTATATCACAGAGTACTAGGTATCTCTAATATGTACTATGCCTCTCATATATTTCAGACTTGTTTTTTTAATTATTTCTGCCATAAATACCTTTTCAAGGGAATAAATATTCTTTAGTCCTACAGAATGCCTTTTATGAGGGTATGAATAGGAAGTTAAAACAGAATTACTATTCCAATTCTCTCGAGATTAGCAGACACTTAAACCAGCTCTAAAAATCCTGTTTGTTCTAAAAAATAAAGTCAATATGTTTAGGTTTTGAGGAATTCTAATACTGCCTGTCTTGAACAGTTCTGCAACGACTCTCTACGCTTGTGTTGGAAAGCACATCAGAAATGTACAAGCTGTCCTTTCCAACTCCTACTGGATTTTGTTCATCCTCAGATGCATTTATCATGCCATCCAAATGGGATGATCTCTTGACAACTGATTAATGTGAGGATAAGTATCAGTCCTGGCTAGATGGACTTTTCTTCAGAAATGCTCTTTGCTCAGGGAAGAACTCAAAATAGAAAGAAAAGGAAGATGTTCTAGAGGACTTAAGATCAAATCTGCCTTTGGTACAGATACGACTGAGTCAAGTTTTTATTCATCCTTTTTGCTTTAAGTTGCTTTCAGATTCCTTATACTGAAGGGTGCTGGCAGTCATTCCTATCTGCAGTATGAGGGAGTATTGCTGTATTTTAACTATTTATAAAAGTCAAATTAAAAAAAAATAATAATCCCTGTCTCACACTCATGGACAACCTTCTCATGAACTACATGATTCTTCCTGACTTTAAAGTGAAATTTAACTTTTTAAAACCTGTCATACAAATACTAGTTTAGCAGACCCTCCCTCTAGATGTGTGTTCTTGTATAACTAACTGCCTCTTTTATCAAAACAAATCTTTTTTTAACTAGTTTATATTCCTGTTTAAGTGCAGATACAAAACAACTAAGGTAGGGCGAGATGGATTATATCCATTCTTTGCATCTGCTGCACAGCTATGTATAAGCAGTCACTTTGAAGCAACCCAGGAATTAGTTAAGGGCATAGTCACAGAGAGAGGATGAAGAAAAGAACCAGCTTGACTTTCAGGTTGTGCCTGCATAGCTGGCATGCACATTTACATACATAAAATGAACAAACTCGATTGGGAGTCACAGAAGAACTGAGTCAAATGTCATTTTACAGATTATACTCCAGAGCAGGAACACCACTTTAATTGCAGACAACCAGTGAAATAAATGCTGTATTTTCAAGACACATCACGGAGTGCAAAGGTTATGAACAAAGCAGTAACAGCTACAATGAGCCACCAGAAGTAGTAGCACAAACTGTCTTCTATAGCATATGCACAGTTCAGGCCTTTTCTTCACACCTCAGAATGCAACAAGAATATCCATCAAACTCAATCTGTTGCTCTATCAGTGGAGATGTATTTCAAATGAGAGAGTGCAGACAGTTACCTGGGAAGATCATCTCTTCTGTTAAAAGCTGAGATCTACGGGTAGCTCTGACATAATCTTCTTGTTTTCTTTTGAACTATTCACCAGCCAGCTAGAGCTTCAAGCGGGAGGCCTCTACAGTATTACTACACAACAGTATTACTGTTGTAATACTGATTTCTGATGAACTCTTCCTTTTAAAATATCTATGAATTTGGATAACTATCTTCTAAATTTATAATCAGTGTATGCCTCACTAATTTACATTATTAAAAACTGAGCTGTCCAGAAAAGCTAGAGGATGTCTGAATTTGCATTAAAGATGTATCAATTTATTTATTTTTTTCCTTAATTTCCTCTTTTACATCTGAACCATGGTGAATTGCTCCTACCTACGTATGTGAATGCCAAGGAGCTTTGTTCAGCAAGTGATCCATCTGCAATGCATATTCCATACTGTTCATTTTACTTACAGTAACTCAGAACACAGTATGTCTATGCATGAGATAGACAGCACATCACAGTTAAGTCTGGGTTTCTTGCCCCCCTGCAGGGTTGTCTGTCTTCTTTATTGACTGTGTTACTAAATATCAAGAGACAATGCTTGAGAATTTCTCAACTTGATTTCAGATCCTACCTGACCTATGGTTATCTGGGTGTGGGCAAAATGTACCAGCAGATGTTGAAAAATTCAAGATATTGTTAGAGCAGTGTCATATTCCAATGTAAATTGTGTACATAGTAGTGATCTTGAAAAATCTCTTAAGTCCTTTCACTTCTGGTGATATGCGAGCTCTACACACATTGTCACTAGAAATGGCATATGCTATATTTTGATTAGCAAAAATGTATCTCCTATCTTTGCACATGTTTTTGTATTGTTAATCATGAGCTTTTTATCTTAGCTTATTCTTCTTTAAGATTGCTTAGATTTGTTTTTATGAGTAATTTTTAGACACTGGTGAAACTTTGTTTACTGCATAGGGAGAAAGTTAAGAATGTTGAGGATACACTTTTTTCCAGGTTTTGTAATGAATTGATTAATTAGTTAATTTCTAAGCAAGACTTCACACTATTATCCTGAATTCTAAAACTGTTACATTGAACTTTCATGGAAACCAGTAAATTTGTACTCTGTCAAATTTTGGAAGCACATAGATCATTGACACTATGTTCTCTCATTCTCATCGTGATCAAGAGTAGATTCTCTTTATCTCATCTACAGTAGTAAACTAAAAAGCAGATCATTAGAATAATTGGAATTCTAATTGGCAAACAAAAGACCTCTACCTTGTTATTGTTTGCACGTGAAATAGAGCTTTCAACTCATAATTTACTTAGTAGTGTTCAGATTTAAACAGACCATCACAATGTTGTCACAAGCAACAGAACAAATGAAGTCTGGCCTCCCAGGCATGCATCCTTTGTTAGCCACACCATGACTGGGCAAGAGATGACAATGCTGTGAGTAGATGGGAGTTGCACATGTGCTGACTGGCAAGCTGCCTTCTGCTAAATGGAAGGTAGCATTGTATCTGCCTTTTCTACATATAGTAGAGAAGCTATATAGATTATTCTCCATACTGCTAATTTTCATATAATCTGTAGGGATATAATTACCTCTAACTCCTGTGTCACATAGGGCGATGAATCCAAAAATGATTAGGGAGAAAGAGAAGGTTGGGCAGTTAACATAGCCTGTGATTTCATCCAGTTTTCATCTTCAGAATTACTAATTTCTTGCTTCTCACTTTACTTCTGTTTCTCTTACAACGCTCTACCAAATTTCCACCTATGTTGATGTTCTTAATGGTCTCTATTTTCCATATAACATTTTCCATCCCTTTTTGTGTTCAGAAGGTCCCATCCCTGATTTGGATTCTTGATCCTCCAGCTCTATGGCCATAAACCCCCTCTGCTGTTTTAACCAGACATAAAATACTAAATTCCTCTTTCCTTAGCCTTTTCAGCCCTCTGCCCTTTGTTTTTCAAACAGTTTCTCCCCATCTTTGCTGCCATTCTTTCTTCCTGTGAACAGTTTCTAACCAGCATTACCCTGATAGGCACTCTTCTCGTCATACAGGCTGGAATATGCCATTACTGAAAAAGTGCTCCCATTGTAAGACCCAGTCATACAACATGTATTTATATTCTGCCTGACCATTCTGCTCCAGACTTCCTCTGGTTATTGTGCTACAGCTGCAGCTTTGGTCCAAGAAGGGTAAACATGAAGCATAAGATGAGGTACACTATTTCTCTGAATAGTTGCCAAATGTCAAGGCTTGACCAGAGGAAGATTTACTGATGCTTTCAATTCTTCCCTCATCCCGTGACTCCTCTGATTCTGCAGTTACTCTTGCTGGTTGCCTGTCCTCATTTCCACTGTGTAAGAGGACTGCAAATGAAAAGTGTTCTTTCTTTTATGCAAAACTATTGGCTTACACCAAGATGCACTGATGTCTCTCTTGCTGGGAACAGGGAATGGTTAGATGGCCTTGCTCTTTAGCTTTCAGAGCGAAAGGGAATGATGCAGCGAAGGACTTTGAGAAAAGTGATGTAAAACACAGAAATGCTTGGCCTAAATGTAAAAACTTCTTATTGTTAAGTATAAAGAAACTGCATTGGCCTTGCAGTGAGAGTGTGCTGATGATCATGTAATCTTGCATTTAACAGCATTCCAAGGACAGCCTGTCCCATTAGGAGAAGTAAAAAAACCCAAACAAAACCAACCACACACATCCTCCCCAAAGCACAAAACCTTTGCATACAACCCAGCACATATTAGTCAAAATGTAGTCAGAGTACATAAAAAAGATGCCAGTTTACTGGAGTCAGTGTACAGTAATAAAAATGCACAGCTAGATACTATTTTCAGCCAGTCCCCTTTGTTTATAGCGGCCAGCTCAGGCTGGGCACAGACTTGTCTTAGAGACAGTCCCCCTTACCGGGGTGAGGGCACCTGGAATGCTTCAGGTCTCTTCAGATTTAATAATCCATTGACCCTTTTATGACTATCATTTGGTGCAAAATACTTCAAGACAAGGAATGTAAACACAGACTGTTCTGGTCATGCTCTGCTTCCTGTAGCATCGGCTTGTATCCGTGGAAAAAATGTAGACAAAATTGGGTGCCCTTGTTTCTCTCTGCCCTTCATATCTGAATGAAGAATCCTACCTTTGGGCTGTCCATCCAATAGATCCTTAAAAAAAATGCAGTGGTAAAATGCAAAAGAATATGGACTGCATCTTTCCCTACAACAGGCAGATTCAAGGAAAAATGAAAACAAAGTTCTTTGGTCCTCACCTGTTACCTTTTCCAGGCCTAGCATGCAGCAGCTCCTCTGCTTAGCCAGGGGTACCAGCTGTTCACAACAAGGATGTTTATCTGCCATGACTCTCCAGTCCTGGGGATGCTGACATGAAAAAGCAGGCTAAAAGGTGCAAATGAAAAACCATTCCCTGTGTGTTGAGCAGATTGCATCAGGTGTGTTCAACCAGGAAGGTTCAGCCACAAGATGGGAGTAAGGACCTGTTAGTGACCTGATGGAAAGTTTGCTCTGTTCTTTTCTCAGCATCTGGAAACATGTGCTGCCACAAGTCCTTTGTCTCCTCATACTCCTAGTGGTGGCAGATGAGCAAGGTCAGGTATTCCTCTTGGAGGCACAAAGTCTCTCTGCTAACTGCTTATTTATGTATGGTTGAAATGATCTTGGGACTTTGGGTTAGCGAGGCAGTCCTGAGCATTCAGTCATGGCTTCTGCTGCTGGATGTGGTGGTAACGGCAATGGAGAAAATCTTGATGTCCTCTGCGATTCCCAGTGCTTGGGCTGCATAGACTCTGCAAAGAAAATGTGCTAGGGTTGTTATTCCTTGCTGGGCTGAAGGGCATGTTCTTCTACTTTGGCAGTTGCTTGAGAGTTCCCTGTGTCAACCACAACTCTCTGAGTAGCTAGTGCAGTGCTGAGGCCTGGCTTTGTCAATAAATCTTCACCTGTGGGATAAGGCAAAGGGCACAAATGAGTGTCTGGGCTTAGTTTTAAGAATATCTTATCACAGTCCTTCTATCCCTGTGTGCAACTGGTACGTCTTGATGTGGTCTTTTCTCACTTTTTAGATGATTCTAAAAAGAGCATCTTTGCCAGAAGTCAAGCAGATAGGCATGGTAAGTTTTTTGCCATGCTAGATGGAGCAGCAGAGGTAGTAGGATTTAGATGGAATCTAGAAGTCACTCTACAGTTGCAGCTCCCATTCAGGCTTAGGAAGTCCTCTAAAATTGGGTGGTCTGGCTGATAGAAATCTGACTAGTGGAGTCCACTGTGGTGTTGGGTTGCTGTCCTTAGCTTTCAGTTGATATGACTACTCCCTCCCAGGAAATCTGCAGGTGTGCATGGCAGTGGAAGAAATGCATACAACTCTCTGCACTTCAAAGGGTCCTTCTTGTTTCCCCTGAATAAGTAAGTTCCTCGAATGCCTGTTTTGGTGTCTTAGATCAGTATATAAAAAAAAGACACCTCTACATACTGCCCTGTCATAAATGTTTTTTTGAAGTAAAATGGAGTGACACTGGGTGGGACATAGAGGTATATCATCAGGAAACGTTACGGACCAAACCTTGTTGTCTTGTAAGCCCAGGATGATTTTGGACGTGGTGCTCCCCAGGCAGAGTGTTTCAGACAGCGTGCAAGGATTTGTAGTGTGTCTTGAGGCTTCCTAATGATCCTTCCAGCACTTGTGATGCTTCAGACCTCTACAGATAAACAATATGGGCTGCTGAGGGATTTTGTCCTTTAGAATGTTCGGACAATATAGATGCAACACTTTTCACAGCTTCCAGCAAGAACAGGGAGGAAGTAACTATCTAAATTGAGGAAAAACTGCAGTAGCTGAAGCAAACCACTTTAACTGAGAGTGAGGAACGAAGTGCCTTCTCATAGCATTGTGAGCAGAAAAAAAAGGATCTCCGATCTGAAGATTAGTGACAAATTTGTGTGAGTTGGCAATTCTTTGAAAATGAAATTTATTAAACTTGAAATAAAGTGTTCACCCCTGAATGAACATCTCCTTTTGTAAGGCTGCAAGATTTTGCTCATGGGCTTTCTTACCGCTATTCTCTTGTTTGAATGAATGTACCCTTAAGGCCAAAATCCATATTGCTGAGTTATTATGAAATACAGACTTTGTCTCCATGTGCTTCTACACTTAACATTGCTCAACAAATGATAGCTGTGGTAATTTTCAAATGAATGACTGAGGAAAGACAGAGAGAAGAGGAAGGTATAAGCTGGTAGGCTGTTGTAGTCATCACCTGAAGGAACTATGGTGAAAATAGTGTTTTGTATATTCTAACATTGATGTGTGTACCATTAGGTATTTTTTGTTCATGCCATTATCTAAGTTGGTATGGATGGCTATAGGAGCTGACTTACAGTCTTAGGGATTGTATGTACTTAAACAATTTACCAACAGATTTTATGTGTGCTTCTAAAATCTGTTGGGAAGAAATGTGATTAGGAAAAAGCAAATTTTCTCACATGGTGAATTTTTTAATCCTAAAGGTTAAGTTCAAGCTTTCTCAGCATATTGGTATGAGGAATTACCCATTAATTAAATAACATGAGTCATATTCTGCCGTTGATTTTTTATGCATTTCTTGCTGTTTGATTTTAATTAATGGGAGCTCTGTACATAGAGGATTCAAGAAAAGGTCCAGTGTTTAGAATTGGAACTATGAAGTAAAACATGAATATGGTAGTGTGGTTTGCTAATTGCAATAACGATTGCCATCAGAGCCTCCTACACTGTCTGTGCTCAGGCAAGGCTGCCATATGTCACAGGAAGCCTTGCCTGAGCAAGGACAATCAACCCCAGAGTTGATTCACTGTTATTAAAATGAGACACAGCATGCTTTTAATGTCTTTGGAGAACATTAAAATACTTGAAGATAAAATGAAGTAAGGTGTGTTTACCCCCAAATTCAACCTATATTTTAATTAATAGGTTTTGCATTTTCATGGAGGACTGCAACTGCAAACGTTTGGAATGTCGAAAAGAAGGCTGTGATTCAACACACTTCTGCTCACGGGCTTGATGCACTAAGCTTTGCTGATTGCGGACTACCAAGCCAGCTACGTTGTGTTTAACATCTGCAGCCCTTGATCAAAAGCAGGGCTGTACTGTGCTACATGTAATTTCAATGTAACATCAGACAGTGTCCTCTCCAAAGATTGTACTGTCTAAAATAGAGCTGAGTATTTGTCTATGTGTGGAGGCTTCTGCGTAATACAGAGCTGTGCAGTATGGTTCTTTTCATAACACGATGAAACTTTGCAGCTCGGAGAAAGCTCTTTCAGTACTCGAGTCAGGAAAGAAAAAATAAATTGGCGGGGTAAAGAGTAGGCATAGCCAACATACAGTCTTTAAAATTATATGCTTGAAAGGAAGTTCAGAGCTGCTGCTTTGGTTATTTCATTATATTTCTTCTGCCCCACTCTGCAGTCTTTTATCTGGGTATACAGAACAGTTGACCTTAATAGAAAACAAGAGCAACATGTTTCATGGGGTCAAGAGGTCATGGAGACCAAAACCAAAAATGCCATCTCCCATAAAACTGTGATACTCCCAGACTGGCTCCTTAGCTGGCAAGTCAGCCAGCCTGTGGGGCCAGTCATTTAGCTTACTTCGACCTTCTGTCTTAAAAAGGATCAGGTTTGCTGGGCTATAAATGGCACAGTGCCTGCTTGTTTTCCTAGTTTTAACTGTCTGTCTTGCAGTATTAAGCCCTAGCTGAATAATTATAATCCAGAATTAAACAGATAAATTGGCCTTAAATAGATAATGTTAACATTTGCCACAGTATCAAGTTCTTAATAAACTGAGGGGCATCAAAACTGTTGTGTTTTTTCTAAACATTCGTTTCCATGCTTGCCATTTTTTAATGATTTTTCAAAGGAAACTACATGCTGCTGAAAGTCAGTAGCTTCCCTTTGCAAAGCTTGGTTCCTTCTGTCTCTGCATGCTGCAAACATGTACGTTCCAAGCTGTGGATACAGTTGCTTCCAGCCACTGTCACAGCATACTATCCTTATCTTTCTATAGGTTCTCTCAGTGTATTTGGGAATAGCTTGCACCACAAATGCATCCCACTGTATCAGGGAATCTCAGGTGTACTATTTCCTCTGGTATGGCATCATACAATATAGTCACCATATAAGGCAGAAACAACAATTAAAATTGATGTTATCGATTTAAATATAAATTATTTTATTAAGATTTACTTTAAAAATGTAATATGACTGACAACCAGTCATTATTTTAAATAACTTTTGAAGCTAATGGCAATGGACAGTGTGTGTGTGTATGCATGTATGTGCAGGGGTCTTTTGTAATGCTTGGAGGTTGCTTAGCTGACACCCCAAATCAGGGAGCATTGTTTTTCTAACTAATTTTTATTGTCATCTAGTTTATTCTTTTCCTCGTTCTATGTGTCCCTTGTATCAATTTTAGACTAAAATACTGCAAAGACAAAAAAGGTAATGGCACTTTCCACAGTATTTCAAAAGGTTTTTAAGTGGAAAAAGGTATTTAGTATTTTTAATAAGCATCTTCAATACTATTGAGTTGGTTTCTTTGTTCATATCACAAGATTAATTATGCTGTCAAGCACTTTCAAGGCCTGCTTAACAAAGATTCAGTGATATAATGGTTTGCTTCGCATTGCCTTTTTTCTGCATAGCAATCACAATCAGCATTAGACAATTTAAAACCCTTTCACAAACCGGAAGTTCTGAAGAGCCTTTTAATCAACAAAAGTAATTTTGCAAACAACTAGATACAGCGTTTTTCATATTAACTAACTTGTGTTAAACTCTGCTATATGCTTGGATCTCTGGGTCTGGTAATGGATTATTCAGATCTGTAAGAGACTAAAAGTGGGGAACACAATTAGCACAATATGCAGTTTGCACCCCATGAAATTTGTAATCTCATATCATTCTCTAGCTTAATATAAACATGGTATTAGTACTTCACTGCAGTTTCATATATTTTAATTTTCCCTTAATATGCTGTTCTTGTATAATCACTTAAAATATTTTTGAAAAAATGCCTGGAAATTTAATTCTTGTTGTTTTAAGGGAGACCACTGTTTCTAAAGCGAGACCACTGTTTCTATAGGACATGTTAGAAATCAAATCATAATACACTGCAAGGTTCTGAAATTCAAGTTAAAATAGGAAAATCTGTTTAGAAACTTGCTTTCTAAAGTTATCTAGCTCAAGAATGCTTTATACAATAATTTTATTGCCATATAGCATGATAAGAAATCCCATGTGATTTAAAAACAATTATTTGATGGAGAGATTGTAAAAGTAAAAAACACACTTTTTTTTTTGTCAAGCACATTTATAAATGAGACTAACCTGTTAATGACATCTTTAAAACAATATTTTTTTCTAAACTGCTAGAAGCATTAATTTGTACTATTGCTGCATATGGTAATTAGCAACTTCAGCAGTGATTTTCTCTGCCCTAAACCTTTTGTGTTTGACACTATTCCAACCCGGGAGAGGAGTGACCCTGGGATACAGTGCTACAGGACAAGTGGAGCAAATCCTGTCACAAGAAATAACAGGGTCAGAAGACATTGCTAATGAAGTCATAGCAACTGGTTTAAAGAGCCAATCAGAGAAGGCAACAATCTGTAAATGAGGATATAATTAGCAGAAAAAAATAACATGCTTTGGTTGGATTCTATGGGAGCCAGTAATGAAGGCAATGACTGGATATTGAGAGAGATTCCAAAAGATTAGAGCAAACATTGTGCAACAAAGGATGCCTAATTAGCAAAAAAGTGAATATGCCTTAATTAGAAGGAAAATATGTGATTGAAAGACATGGAGTAGGCTTTTAATATGAATACAATAATAAATGTTAGCCCAAATCTCCATGATGAAGAAAAAGTCCTATCTTCACTTTTTTTGCCTTTACCATTTTGATAAATGTGCATGAAGAAGATGGACTGTAAATGCGTATCTTCACCGTGATATTAATCCTATTAAAACAAACAATTTTGAGACAGTAATTTAATGGGTTTCCACCCAATTTACACATTGACTACCCCCTAACACAGCACTGCAGACAAAGAAACATGGTGTCTTTTGGCTGGCCTTAATGTTCTTACGATGTGAAGAAGTAATTATTAAAAGAATTTCAGGTAGGTGTCCTGTGACATATGAGTTAATGCTTGGTCCAGATATCCCTCTAATAGGCTGAAACCCCAGGTGTTTTTTCATACAGAGAGTCCATGGGGCTGAGGCCCTGATTGTGTGTACATAACTACTACACTGCAGCAACTTGCATTTACTTGTTGCTGGTTTTGTTGTTTTTTTTTAAAGTAGAGGCTGATCCAAAATTCATTAAATGCAAAGAAAAAGCCTCCAATAACTTCACTAGCTTCTAGCTCAGACTCTGAATGAGCAGAAACCCTGGAAATTTTATTAGTAAAAATTAAACATGTTATTATCCTGAACATAATAGACCCAAATAGAAGAATTCCATAACGAATTGTGCCAGTACAGTATATGTACAGTATTTATGGCTAGCAGTGATGAAGATTATAATGTTCTACTGCTTTTCATTTTATTACAATAGAAAAATCAGGACTCTAACTTGCTAATAATTTTTCACTTTTATAGACATCTAAATGATATTATATTTCCTCCCTTTTTTTCTTTTTACAAAATGGTTCTAGGATATTGATTGTCATTTATTTTTACTCATGATATTTAATTGTCATAATTAGCAATCTATGTCTCATTCCCTATCTTCAAAATATCCTGTCAATTTTATAGTATATTTATAGATTAATTTAAATGTATAATTTAATTTATTACTGCATACCTTTGGTTTGTCTGTAACATTAAAATACTTATGGTACAGAATATTTTAATTAAAACTATTCATCAAATGAAGTCCAGGTAGCATCCTTATCCTTGTTTGCAGTAGGGGGTTCTGGCAGTGAAAGCAAGCAAAATAATGGGTCAATTAAAAAAAAAATCTAAATATAGCTTTTTCAAAGATCCGATTGCTTAATTCAAGGTAAAATTAAAAAAAAAAAAGAAAAGCAAAGAAAGAAAGGAAGGAAGGAAAAAAAGATGTGTTTGTCAATGGATTCTGCAATTAAATTATGACTTTCCCCCCCCCTTGCAGACATCAAATCTGCTAATGTCAGGGCCACAGCAGAAGTAAAACTAGACGAGAAATGGGCTTGAATTTTCATGTGTGACATATCTCAATTTGACATTCGGTGTCTGCAGGAAATTGGGATACTGTTTTCAGAGGGTTCTTCTTGTGAAATGAGCTGTACTATTAATTTTTTTCTAACACAGGGAAATTCACCCTCTATTTATGAGAATCAAAGTATTTACCCTTTTAGGTCAAATGTTTTCTTGTATTTAAAAAAGAAAACTTTTAATGATATTTTGAATAAACTAAGAGTTATTAGGTTGCTGTGCTAGGGAAAAAAATAAAACATAACAGTGTGATCAAAATACTACCTCTAGTGTAACTGAATCAAGGTTTTGCTGCAGCTCTCAGCTGACAGTAAGTCTACCCTTCTTTTACCATGTATGCTATTATATTAATTCACTTTCCAGAACTGTCAGGTACCCTGAGAGTAAGAGAAATATACTAAAAATATCAATGTATTTCTCTTCTTCCTTTAGCTAATGTAACTCCACTGACGCTATTTTAAATTAAGCAATGAAGTAGTGTTGAAAGTTCTGACTGGCTCTGATGACAAAATAGATTTTAAAAATTAACCAGTTAAAAAAATAAGAAAAAATAGAATCAGCTGACAACTTAATTGTTCAGCTTGTATGCAAATACTCTGACAATAATTTGGCAATGCTTTTGAATATAAGTTTAGGAACACATAATTATAACATTAATTGTTTCTTGTGCTTCAATTCTAGGTTTCTGTCACAAAACAGAAAGTTTAACTGTAATTCATGAGGAAATATAAAAAGTATATTCATTTTGTATTTAATTAGTTTTAAGTATATTTCATTGCAGTGCAGTGCTGTATTACAATAATTATTTATGTTAATCTACAGAGTAAGATCCAATACATTGACATAATAAATTGTCTTTATGCTGCGTAACAATGCCTTTTGAATCACCTTCTGTATTCACAAACAAGAGCATCTACCTGAATGTAGTAGTTGACAGATTGCAGGATAAAGACGATGAATTAGTTTCATGTAGGGAAGATGTAGCTCTACGTAATCCACCATTCATATCACTATTTGTTTTTAAAGCTATGTTATCATAAAATTTAATATCTGAGTCTGAGTCTGAAGTGAGAAAAGAGGAGATGATGCTGAAAGGCTGGATTGGAATTTGGCCCAAATATCCTCCTCTTATTCCAACTCTGTATGCTGAATTAATCACGCAGATTTATATGAAGCTAAAAGCTACACAACATCTTCATCAAGGAAAAATAGGGTTACTATTCAATAAAATATGTAGTAATACTTTATTGACTAATGAATATACAGCTCCTTCTGACTGCTATATTTTACTATTGAGGATTGTAACAGCATTGCAATTACATTACTAGTATTTGCTAAAGGTATGTCTGTCTCTTCTCCTGATCTTAGAGCATGCTTTAAAAAAGACAGCAAGTGAAAGAAAGCCTAGAGAAAGCAGGTTATGCAGTGGCCCAGAGTCTTGTGGGGAAATAGGCCATGCACAGATAAGAACAGTGCAAACAAGTTGATGCTGCTATTTTTAAACAAGCTGTTATTATTGACTAACAGAGGTTGCTGTAGGTGGATGTTGTTAATGACAGAAGCTCTGGAACAGTGGAATTGCTACTAATCCATGCACTAGAGAGCCTGATAATGAGAAACACCTAAGTGCAGAACTAAATAGTCCTCTAAAATGATTTCCGCTACATACTTGATAAGGAGTCATAGCATCCTAAGCAGACCTTTTTCAGAAATCTTTATCCACAGAGATCCTATATCACTCCGTTCACAAATTAGAGGGATGAGGAAATCCTCAGGGGGTTATTAGTGCAGCTTTCAAGAAGAAAGGAACCCAATCACTGTGAAACAGGCACGAAACATTCTGGGACAAGCTATTTTAGGGCCCACTCAGAAAAAAGAAGTCATGCCGTGATCTTGAAGCGGGTATGTGAGTATGTAGCACCTTGGAGTACTCTAGCTGATGGAAATCAACTGTTGAGTGAAAGTTTTTTTGGCATTGTGCAGATGAACAGTCTGCGCTGAAGTGTCTGATCAGTCTTCTGCTTTCTCTTCTAGTGATCAGATCCCATTTTCTTTTTTCTGGTGGCTTTCTTAGCCCACAGAGGCATGGTGTGAGGAGGCCAGCTTGCTCTGAAGTCCTGAACAAATTTGCTGGGCATGGAATTATTTGGAAGGTCTGTTGGGGGAGCTAAGTTTGTTATTTAGTGCAGCCAGTTGTGAACATGTGCCTGCTGACCACAGTCTTTTCCCCAGTGGGTAAGTCTCTCCCTAAAATCAGAAGCAAAGGAGCTGTGATGTGCTTTCATTTTAATACTTCTGCAAATTCAGGTTATAGGCTTCTGAGTTTTGGCCTGTAGATTGCTACAGATCTTGATTTCCGTATGTATTTGATATATCTAATAACTAGATACAATTTGGCCTGGAAACTACTGCAGAAATATGCAAAACATGTTAGTTTTATTTTATCAGATTTCCTTAAAAAGAACTTATAACATTTTGACCTGAGTTTGGGATGTAAATAAACTTTAAAAGCAATTGTTGCAAATTTCTGAGATTAACTTAGGTTTTTCTTTAAACCATAAACCTCTCAAAAATTGGAATTTTCCATCATTTGAAATAAAATTAATAAATCGGCCTATATTAACTCAACCTTGAGTTTCTGAAAAGATTTGAGAACTTTAACAGCGCTTTCAACAGGCCTGTTCTGCATTTTGAGTTTCTAATACAATGCAATCCAAGTGAGATTTATATAACTTCACATTTTGTTGCAAACATTCACAGCTCAAAGCTGTTACGTGACTCTCTTCCATATCAGGCCATTTATGTACCTAAGAAAACGCTGGCATCTGTTTAATATTTTATTGCTTTAAAAATACCTTTGTTGTTCAGATATAATCTCACTCTAACATTTTCATGAATAGAGTCTTTAATTTATTCTTTCTGTAGAGCTGAGGACATGTACACTCATATAAATAAAATTAACTATGAGTTGACCTATAATCTGCATTGCAAGAAAATCATGTAATAGGAAATTTCCTTCAGAAGGGGTTGTGTTTTCCTCTGTTTTTATTATTTCTTAGATTTTCTAATGTTTCTGTATATTTTCCTTGATTGAAAACAGGAAACATCTAATGCCTTGTGACACTTTGTATTGAACTTGAAAAATAATACACTAAAAACATCCATAACTGCTTTCAGCTTTAGGCCCTAACAGTTTATGTTATTACTGATACATTAATTCTTAAGAAGTTTGAAATGTTTACAGGTCTATCCCCTCATTATTAAAAATGCATAACTTATGTACCCTATCAATCCATATACTGTAGATCACTTTATCAAGGAAGGAAATGTAATTATCCCAGTTCTACAGACAAGTTAATGTCACAGTAAATGAAGTCATAGGGCAAGTAGAGCTTCTACACAAAGACAACTGACAAAACCAAAATTCTGTTGCCTACATTACTTCTGAATTTGATTTGTCTCAAATTAAGACACAGCTAATTTTCTTACAGATTCTTTTGACACAGGGTGGCCAAAATAGCAAATTTGGTGTAATAAAACGGAAGGGGAAGAACTTGAAAGCAAACCTGCTTCAAACAAAGCTCAGAATCAGAGAGGCAGGGACAACCTTCAAGTAAATCCTTACAGCATAGTACAGTACAGTTTTTCATGAACCAGCACCACACAGAAAAGACGTAATACATAGCTGTATAGAGACAGACAGATAGATAGATAGGTATGGCTATCTATCCACAGATAGATGGCTCAGTCACATTGGCTAGAGGTCCATGGCAACTGCCCATCAATGAGTGTGAACTAGTTGTACATCCAGCAAGTTGCTTGGTTCCTCTCAGTAAAGGGGAAAAAGTCTTTTGTTACTGATGCAGTTGGAGCTCAGAATTTCTCTGTTTTCATCTTGCTTGGACATGGGTTTTGTAATTCTGTCTTGTTTCTGAGAAGCAGCATCTAACATATGAGCACTTTCAAGAACTGAAATAACAAAGGACAGGTTGAGAATGCTCATGGTTTCTAGTCGGTACCTGCTTATGTCAAGGCTCAAGAAGAGCAAGACAAGCTAGATGAAGTGTAGTGTGAACCTCCTCTTTTCATTGTTTTACCAACTCCAGACCTCCAAACCTTGTGTTGTGCCCAGGATCTAGTCCAGAAGATCTGTGTGTCCTCAGGCAAGATAATGTCTGCTAGGGGCTGTATTGCAAAACTTGTGTGACAGCTTCTCTGCTTGGCAAGCTCTGCAAAAGGACTCACCTCTTCCTCCCCTACTATCTCTATGGCTCCCCAGAGCACTGGTGGTACTGTGAGCCTCCTGGTTGCGAGCACAGTGGGAGAAACAGGGCTTGAATTTACAGCTCAACATTCAGGATAGATTTTTCTCTCTGCCTGAATCAACATCTATTATGTGATGCCCTTTATTTACATCAGGATTGGAGGGGGGAAGGGAAGGCTTCTTGAGGATGAGATGAAATGGGTAATTGCTGACAAAACAGTAAAGCCATCAGCTAGCACACGTCTAGCATGATAAAGAAAAAAGAATGCCTGACTCTTTGTGAGGCTGAGGGAATCTTCTCAAGAAATCGTTGCTGTTTTCTTTCTTTCACCAAAGATTCAGTCTTTTATGCATTGCCGCAGCTAGAGCTTCTAACAGACAAACCCTTAGTCATGAGAAGAGGCTAGTTTCAAATGTGACTTCATGTGACTACACCGAACCAATGAGAAACAATATGCACTCACCTAGTGAAG
The DNA here is from genome assembly GCF_964289735.1 of Phaethon aethereus. Lineage (NCBI taxonomy): Eukaryota > Metazoa > Chordata > Aves > Phaethontiformes > Phaethontidae > Phaethon > Phaethon aethereus. Next base: position 10,722,920 of record NC_138589.1, on the reverse strand, counting down.
GAATACATAGGGCAGCATGTGATAGAAGTGAAATTATATGACAATGGTTTCATACAAAATGGAGAAGTGAGCTGCTAGAATTGACACAGGAGAGAAATGCAGAACAAATCAACAGCTGAAATTAAAAACATTAAAAAGAAACTCTGAATCTAAAACAAAAAGGAAACTTTTTCGTAAAAGCTAATGTCTGAAATACTAAAATAGAAGAAAATTGTTCATCTGTGAGCTATAAAATTATTTTAATTTAAAGCATATTTCAAATATAGTTGTTATTTATAATTTGCAAATGATAAATTGAAATAATAACTATGTGCATCGAAACTGCAGCAAAAATGTTTCAGGAAAATTTTGAGGAAAGGAAAGCATGGAAAATTTTATGAAAATTCACAAAAAGATTTTGAAAGAAGATCACAGAAATAATTGATATGAGAAATTAACCAAACTACTAGCCCTGGTACCATGGTTATAACTATTACATTGTAAAAACCAAGAAGGTTGGAATATGGTCCAGGCATCAGTTTTCTGGGAACACAGACTTCTGTCAGAATACTTGGCGATATTCATCTTCAAAAAAAGTCAGGTCTCTCTAGCTAAACTGTCAGTGCTCACAGATGAAGAAAATAAGAAATTTTTGTTTGAAACAGAAAGACTTCTAGTGCCTAGTTTTTGAATATGACTGTATGAAACACCAGTACTAGGTGTCTATTTCTTCAGCACAATATATTTCAATACATTTGCTGGAATAAACAATGAATGAGAAGGTGCTCAGATGCATAGTCGATAGGGAATTCTCCATTCCTGCCTGCTTGTCTGCCATGTGATTTTACAAATCTTTCAGCTAAATCGGAGATCCAAATGGAAAATTCATTACTTAAGGACATCAAGTGAATTTGTGAAACTCCCTGGAGACTTTGTGCCCATAAACCATCTAGGTAGTCTTTCTTTTCTGACAGATATAAGAGATAATTTAAATTTAATGTATACTTCAAGTATTATTAAATGTAAGTTACTAATATGTTACAAATATCCTGTATTTTCTTTCTTCTGTTTCACATCTATGGTTTATACAACATGTAGAAAACACTTGGGGGAAAAAACAGTGTGTACAGTGTATGCAAATTTGCATGCTTTGCCCGTACTGTTGTGTCAATTTGTTTCTTTTAGAAGATAGATATCTTATAGAAAAATATTTTTCATTTGTTGTTACAAGTCGTGGAATGTTCAAAGAGGAATAAGCATGCAGGAGTAAAAGAAGGCAGAAATGGAGACGTGAAAGAGAAGAGAACAAAAAAAAATGTTGTCCTGTCTACATTAAAATAATAAAAAATTTCCACACTGTTAGAATTTAAATCTAGAATGTCCTCCATGTGAATGAATGCCGTCCCTCCTGTTCTTTGTTTCTCCTGAATTTCCATTCCCCATTGGAGGTGTGATGTTGAGCGGGTAGGGAGCTCTGATCTGGACAGCTTAGTGGACTGGGATTTCTGAGGACTTCTCTCTCATGCATATATCAGAACAATTCATATTCCACCTTTTGATTATATTTTTAGAGATAACTTCCAAACAGAAAATACAAAATATTAATATTAAAATGTGGACTTTTCAGTAACTGAATTTTCAGTTTCACTTTCAAGCCATCTTTGTCTCATTAATCAGTTATTTCCCAATCATTCAATTGATTAGACTTTTAAAACTGCTTGGACTTTTAGAAAAAAATCAAATGTTTGGACTTGAAGAACAGGGCTCAGTTGAAACTCCTTTTCTTCTTACATTCCCCAGGAACTTTACTACTGCTGTAAAGACTTTAAAAATTGATTCAAGTTGGTTTTGCTTTAATCACATATCATGGCTAGAAGGGAGCTTGTTTTTCTCTTCATCTAAAATCAGAATTTTGTATGGAGACCCCTCAGGGTGTGCAATTGGCCTTACTGTGAAGATAGGAGGAAGGAAACCATCATTCCTTGGATACCAGTGGGAAGTAAAGGACGCTGGCCTTTAATAGCATTGTGTGTCTGCTTTTGCGGTGTTACACGCAGCAGCTTTGGAGGCAGATGAGATGACATTTTCATGGGCTTGACATCTGATCAGAGCTTCATTTGGCTGTGACTGGCCTCAGATAAAACCAAGGAGTAGTAGTTGCAAGAGTCAATCTCTGTTCTACAAGACATAAAGGAGCATGGTGCTATCTGTGTTCCTCTGTACTCCTGCATCTCTTTTCCTCTCCTCTCCCAGAAAAGAGGTAGGAAGGAAGAATAAATGTAAGTTGGGAAACATCCATTGTTTACTTTCAACATCATTTAGTGAAGGAGAGGAGCAGGGAACAAAAAACTATTAGTAGGACAAACTTAGATGTAGAGAAATGGAAATAAATGTTTATCCATAACTGTTACAGAGAAATTATTTTCTTTTAAACAACTGTTTGCCTAAATTGAAATAACATATCTGTTCTTATTTAAAAGAATTTCAATGTATATAAGTCTTTCAATAACTGTATTGTTATCAATAATCTTTTTTTACACCTGCAAGAATGTTTCATATACAAGTTCATTTTAAAATACTATGTGATGACAAGTTGAAGAAAGTTGTCTGCTTTTTATTTTTTTTACCAGTATATCACCTGTATTCTATATCCTTGTTTGTTAGAAAAGAATGGTTCTGTGTCTGTATTCCCAAATCAGCGTTCAAGTACTCTTACAAATTGATAAGGTGGTTCTACACAATAGCTGAGACTTTTCTTCTGCTGATGACTTTTCTTCTACATTTTCATCTATCTGGACCAGTCCAGTTTTCCTTGGAAGACAGTAGCTGAGAAATCAGTCAGCTCTTTATGTTTTTTTTTTTTCTTAATTGAGGAAAAAGGACAGATAAAAGAAGTCTATTAATTTTCTAATCTTCCTTAAAGAAACATTTTTATAGATAATTTCTTTCTGTTAATTTTTAACAGAGTTTCAATGATGCCTGTTTCCAGGATGTATAGACGAAATGGATGGAGAACATCAGGTCCCTAAGCTTTGGGAAAATCTGTTCCAGGATCTTACTCAGTAGATGGACTTTCTGTGTGCATCACCAGGTAAAATAATCCTTGCCACAGTGAACAGGACCTGCTTTGTCACTGTGCACACATTCCACTTTGCAATTTTACATTGTGCATAATTCTTATTACAGTAGTTATGAGAAAATTCTTGTTACACTAGTTATACTCTAGTTTTTGTGATATGTGAAATAGTCCTGAAGCAAGTCCACGTAATGCTGAATTTTGAACTCTGACCTCAAATCTGGCTCAGAACTTCTTATTTATTTGCTTAAATATAAAATAATAAAGGTGTCTGTCCAAGTCTCTAAAAGCATAACATCTTTAATTATATGGTCAATTAAATTAGATTAAGCCTTAGCAGAACTGAAGTCCGTTCCAAAGGAACTAACCATTGCTTTTCATTCCTTCACATCTCAGTCCTGCTGATCAAACAGATGTCTTCTGCTGCATCCCTGGAGAGGCCCAAAACGTGGGCTGTTATGGATTATAAGGACTAAGTTCTAGAGTCTCATGGGCTTCAAAGAGAAAGCCATAGGCTCCTTCTCCTGTTCTGTGTAATGAGGAAAATAACATAGTCATTTCTGCTAACTGCAGCTGTTATAGGGCGACAGAGAGAAAGAAATTATGGTAGGCTGGTCTCAAACTTCTTGGGTATCTTCTTGGTTATGCATCGTATCACGTCAGATAAACGTGCAGTGGGTCAAACTGGGATCAAGGTGCTTGTGTGGAGATGAGATGGCTCTTGGCAAGCTGTTGAAGTTCCACGAACAAGAGCCTGATTGTAACATGATGGAAGTACTGATAGCAGACACAAAGTGTCATGTAGAAGAATGGCTCAAATCTCCTATCTCTGGAGCAAAACCCACACTGATGGTGATCTGTGGCCAGTGATGTCGAATGCCTGTGAATTTCCATGAAGTCCATGGGAACCAGTGGGTACTTGCCTCCTTTAAACTCAGTTGTTTTTACCAAATTCACTGTGTTTTCTGTGGTTAGTCCTATACAGAGCGATGCCATTCCTCTGAAGATTCCCAGGCTAGATCCCCATGTGTATATCTGCTGACCTAATTAGCTTGCTTGAGAAGCAAGACAGATTAGCTGCCTTGAGCCAGAGGCATATGCTAATAGAGCTAGGAGATAGCTTTATTCCATACAGCTGTATCATCAGAGCCAGATTCAAAGGTCTTTAACACCCACAGAATTATTCCCATTTACTTCAGTGGAAGTGGGATAAGGCCCTGAGCTTTGAAACTGTTTATCTCAGACTGTAATGTACCTTGGTGTCAAACATGTCTGTGTCCTAAGAGCAAAATATTAACCTATAGTAACAGTACTTTGCACTTACCTAGCAGCTCTGAAATAATCATCTCTGTGCACTTTAATTAATTAACCTTTACAACAACATCTCTTTGAGGGTTAGTTAAAGATCAGAACTGAGTGATGAGTTTGAAAAAATCTCCAATTATTCATTTATACTGAAACTATTCTTGATTTGAGTGTATTTGTGTCCTTTTTCAGAATTGCTTTCTGATAACACTTTTTGAAAGCATGTTTTAATCATAAATACTTAAATATTCATCAAACAAAAATAGGTATTCATGCTTTTACTGGCATACTATTGTGCAACAGTTCATTGCTTCTGCCTCTTACTCCTTCTCCTCTCACTGAACCTGCTGCCTCTTTTCCCACATCCCTTAATCATCTTCTAGTGTGTCCTCACTGTTCCCTATTAAGGCAATGCTGATTCCTAAACCTATTTGCTCCAATATGAAATCCAAAATATTAAGATAGGCAAAATCACTGATATGTTGCATTGCACTGGTGGGCAAAGGTGTACAGTTAGAGGAAAACACACCAGACTTCCTGACTAACCATACTGAATAAGGCCTAGAGATTCGTTAACAGCTTTTTAGGAAGTTGGTCATAAATAGAAGACAACTCAAAGGCATTTGTGAATATTTTTGAATAATAAATATATATTTCTTTTTCTTATGAGTTTCACATTCCTTAGAAATGGATATTGTATCAGTGGTAAATATGTGCAGATTCTAGGAGTCCTGATATTTGTTATCTTGTCCTGACTTTAAATAGCACTGTCTCTCTTACCCATATGCTAAAATAACACAACGTGTAGGCTTGTTCTGGAAGAAAAATTCCTTAATTACTTATGATTGTTAGGGTTTAGGTGATGTTTAAATATTCTGCTCAAGACTAAAATTTGGAGTGCAAAGAGTACAGGAATGTCAGACTAAAGTGGCTCTGTAGGATCTAAAGCAGTAACAGTTACTGCAAAAAAATTTGGAAGAGAATTTTGATTTTACACGTCCCTTTTCTACGACCTAGAATTGATGAAGTGCCTTTTCATTATGAGTGTATTGCAACAGGGTGGTGATTAACTATTGCTATTGAGTTTGTCAAGAAAAAAAGATTTCTTGTGTTTCTTTCATTTGAAATGTTTACTTCCTGGGAATTATTAGTTAATGCATCTTGAACTACATTAGCTTATTCAGGTTTGTGGTTGATCTGATAGCCATGTTCTACTAATCACATGTGCCATCTGGCTGTAGTTCCATTTGGATCATGTTTAGCCATTAGCTGCTAAAAAGATCTATGGTCATTTATCTTAGTGAATCAGACAACGTCTAAATATGGATAGAAGTGTTCACCAAACTGGAGTTCAGCATTATTTTTATATGGTGCTAAAGGTCTTTTTTTTAAGAGGCTAATTTTTTAAGGGTTTTTTTACTCAACACATTCACTTTTAGGCTTACATTTTTAATTGCTATATTACAAAGATTACATGTTGTTTGTTTATTTTTACTGAGTCATATAATGACCCCGTGCTAGGATTTCTTTTGAAGACTAAATGTTCCTCATTGTTCTATTGTTTCGTTTAGAAGAACAATCATTGGTGACATGTAAATGAATAAAGTTTTATAAAAATAACTTGGAATAAATTTTTAATAATACGTACTATTATCCTTTGACTCATAGCAAGTCATTCATAAACACCATTAAATCCTGATAATTATAGCTGTAGCTGCAGGGTTACTACCTTTACAGTCCTTATGCAGACTACATTTAGAGGTCCAGTGGGGACACACACACAACTGCTACAAAATGTTACCATTAATGTTTTCCTTTGGAACAGTATTGTGCTAGATTAAATATTCACTCATGAAACAAAAATGTTTATAGGTCATCTAATAGCTAAACATTCTGTGACTTAAAGTAAATTCTTTCACTTTGGATTCCAGATTTTAGGACTTGCACAATTTTCTTTTTTCTTCTATATGCAACATAAAATATAGAGATTCTGTAATGCAGAAAAGAGCTCAGCAATTTCCTCTGAATAATGCAACAATCACCATTTTCCCCAAAGTAAACTGGACTGTTTTGGTTTATAAAGCTGCTTAATAACTTGCACGATACCTCCTTTTCTTTTTTGCCCTCTTGTTGCTCAGTTCAGAACTACTTTCTTGAATGGAATGGATGTTGGTACTTACTGGATATCACTTTCAGCTTCATGTCTTACAAAATACATGCTAATATATTCCCAGGAAATTTCTGGTCTAGTAAACAAATACAATGCTTGTTCTAGAAAATAATCTAAACATCAATTTTGGATCTCCATAGGCTCTTTTGAGTATCTTCAAATACAAATTCCTTCCAGGAAGGCCTAATAGAAAGGATTTTTAGGAATATCAATACTGTTATATCTCAAAACTCTGCTCTGTCCTAAAACAAAGGTCTCCCAAGATTTCTTCAAACTCCAACTTGCAGAGGAGTATACTATCTCTTTTTGCTAATACTCATTTCCTTTCTCCCATGTAGTTTACTTTTCTCTAGACTCTTAATTCTCACTAACTAGACAAGCTAAGCATGAAGCACAGTGCCAGTTCTCAGGACCTAGAGTTCTTCGCTCTGACATTCTTTTATTCACCTGCTTCCTACTCCATGCTAGCAGTCCCTTCCAGGGGCTGTATTTCTTCCTAGATGGCCAGCTATCTCCCAGTCCATCCTTTGTACCATCACCCAGCCTGTGTACTGTTCCCTTGTAATTGCTGCAGTTCAGCTTGGTGATTAATCAAGCATGACATCAGCAGGATTTAAACCTGCCCTGCTCTGTCATAGAATGACTGACTGTACTGCGCTGGACCTTGACGATATGGCCCTTGTCAGGCATTTGGTTTAAGTGCTAACGGTGAGAAGCAGTTCTATATTGACTCTCTGAAAAGATATCAAACATACATGGGGAACTGAGCTGATGTCAGCAGGCTACTATCATGGTACTGCACCACTAAAAACTGCTTCCACCTTCTACTGATTTAAGTTTTACACCACCTTTCTGTAGTCTTCCCACTACTGTTTTACTTACTTCAGTGGACTTTGCCCTTGTTTTCTAATTTAGTTCTCCCTCAGAGCTGAGATTCTACACTCTACCTTAAAAAAAAACTGTGACAGAAAGAAATAAATATTTGGTAATGCTTTAATTGAAGGCTGAGCCAGCCTTTTACATTCTGACAGGTGTTAATACCATTCTCCAATTTTGCAAATGCTCTTCCATAGTTGGAGGACCCCAGATAGACAACATGACTTTTACAAATTAATGGCATTGTAATTAAACATATTCCAGCATACCATAAAATAATGCAGAAATGTTTGTTAAACAGGAAAGGTGTTTTGAAATGCTGTGATGATATGATATAAAAAAATAGCTTCTAATTTGTTCTCCTCTTCTGGTACTAATTGCCAGTAGTCACTAGATAAGATTAGACTGACGTTAAGTCATTGATATTAGGCAAGAGATAGCTATCTTTACAGGTGTATTTCTCATGGCCATCAAAGAACTTTAATAAAAAAAAAGTGAATATTGTTAAAAAGCAATATTAAACAGGGAAATAAGTCCTTCTTTTTATCTCTTTTACTGGGGTGAAGCACTGTTAAGATTCAGGCATTAATACAGCAAGTCTTGATAAGATGGCATTTGAATAAACCCAATTCCTCAGTTTGGAAAGACTCTTCCTGTGGAATAAGATTCCTAAAATCATTGCCTGAGTCCTTCCCACTCATCTTTTAAAAAATATTACCTGAAAACCAGCATTAAAATATTATTTCATAGAAGTTATTGAAAATATTTATTGTGGAATTTTTAGAAAGTGTAAGTGGGAAAGGAGAAAAAAGGGAGGGTAAAGCTCATTACATGTATTCCTTAAGGTTTCTTTAAGTCCTCCAGTTGCACACCTAGGTTATTAGGTAAATCACTGTAATGGTTCTTTTTAGTGTTTTAGTGTGACTCTCAGAATTTTGGAGTATTAATAGGAAATAACTCCTGTCTATTCCCTTTCTACATTCCTTAGGGAAAGATTCCTACTTTTAAGGCTTCTGCATGTGCATATTTTGCTGAATTTATTTATTATATTTTTTTAACTTCTGCAAATTTTCAGAACTTTTGAAGGAATATTTCTCTAGATTCATGATAGTGGAAACAGCGGCAGCTGGAGTCTGCCCAGTAAAATCTACTATTGTTGTCAATTGCCCTTAAGAACATCTCATTCCATTATTTAAATGTACATGCTGGTTTACTGTATATTTATAGTTACTGCCAAATCCATTATTTTTAATTTTGAGACCATTAATAACAGGCTCCTGAAATCTTCTTGGGAGCAGGAAGCCAGTTTAATAATGAATACAAAGTCTACTATACTTGCTTTAATTCCTCCTGCTTATTATTTATTAAACAACAACACAGTGGCCAGCCTGTATGAACCACAAACAAACATTGTCCCTTCAATTCTTCACCATTTAAGCAAGTATCAGTAACACAAGTGACCTAACAGAAATCTTAGGGTATCAACCTAAAATATAGAGAGCCCAAGACCAGAAAGATATATGTATGTATGTAACCTGCCATCTCCTTCCTTTTCTGCCCAGACACAACTGGTATTTTCTCTGCTCTGAATTTTAGTTAGCAATGGCACATTTTGGAGACGGCACATCCAGAAATGCTGATAAAGCAGTGAGGTGAGCAGATGAGTCTACACATACTGCCTAACTACACAGTGACCTCACAGTTATTGAGTGTTGTACAATTATTTTCCTCATGACAGGGAGTTTGAAAACCTGTAGGTAATTCAGTGTTCAGTGTTTCTATGTGACTTTGATTTTTCTATGGTTTTGTTCTGGCTTTTTCTCAATTTGTTACAGAAAATGACCTTTTTTTAAGTCTGAATTTTGAAGCACATGTTGGCTCACCATAATTTTCTTAGTACTGCTTTTGACATGCAGAATCCAGTGAGGCTAAAAAAATAGTAATTTATAGACTCAGTAAACAGTGTTCACTGTGACCTTTCTGTACAAAGGCTGTCTGCTACAGAAACCCTATTAAAGACTTCTAGATGCCTAATACAGTCCCTCTGTGTGTTGGTACTACAATAGGTCAAGGAACTCCTTTTAGTCAGTATTGAGATTCACTTTGTAGTGGCATTTCAAAAAGGCTGCAAGAGTTGCCCTATAATACATATGCTTTATAATTGCTAATTTCAGGTCTTTTCAGGGTAACTGATTCTGTAATGTAAATAAAAAATTAAGGTTGTATTTTTAAGCCAGGGCATAATGGACCAAATGGAAAGTTTACATTTTACTCAAAAAAGATACTAATTAAGGCTGAACAGCAAAACTAAATTTCTGAAATAGATTGTTTTTTCTTACTGAAGAAATATATCTTGAAAAAACTCAAATCACATTTAAGGATGCAAATATCAAGGCTTTATTTTAAACTCCTACAAGTAGTTAAACCTTCATTGTTTTTAAAATGTAAATTATAGCAGAAAATACATGTAATACTGAAAAATAATCCAAGTCCTTAGATTTTTAAAATAATTAGATATTGTCATGAAAATAAGCATTTCATGTTGGTATGAACACATAAATACAAAACACCAATTAACTGTAGGGAAAATTCTTCTGACGAGACTTTGAAATGTGGAAATTATAATTGTCAAGTAGTCTTATTGAAAACTGCAATAGTACCCATGGAGTTAGAGCACTAGTTCATTGTGTGATGTCTTGTGAATCATGAAATAAGTCTTACTCATAAACATATGCATACAGTACTGTAAGGCACAGAGCACTTTGAGACACTTAAATACAAGCTTACCTTAAAAGCAGAACAGATGTGTAGGATCTGGGACAGCTCTCTACAAGACTGACCTCAGAGAGTTGGGATCTCCCTCCCTGCCTCCTGGTGTGAAGATGACCTTGTTTGGAGCAGGGTTGCATGAAGCGGTGGTTCTTCAGAAACTCCCAGCATTCAGGTACTATTTGAAGGATAGAATACTTTTTTCCTTTCATGTCTTTCTGGAGATGAAGGTGGAATGTTTATGTCTTGAGAAAAAGGTGTGATGTATACAAAGTATTGTGCCGCATTTTACTTCAGGGTACAGGATTCCACGTTTTCCATTGTTCTTCCCTTTAAGTAGTTTATTCAAGTTAGATATAAAGAAATAAGCTATTTTATGAACACTTAAAAAATTACAGGGAACTTTTACTTTAAGCACATTTCAAAACAAATTAGGAAACATGGGGCAGTGTCCAGATCAGGTCATTTCGCTAAAGAAATATATCATACTCCTGGTTTTACTTTACTTTTTTTGAGACACGAGATTCTGAATGGGTCCATTCAGTTTAGTTACATACATCAGATAATTTAGGGTTCAATTTTTCCAGTTCATATTTCCAATGCGTTTCTGATTTTATGAGAACACCAACTAACAGCAGACCTCTTAAACTGTCATTTGAACAACAGTTCTCAGCATACTTCAGAGATACGGGAAGAAGTGTTCCAGCTTTTGCGTGCTATTGCATATTATTCTCATGGCCTTCATCATATACATCATGATTTGTAAAACATACATACTGGAAAAAAGATAGCCAAAAATGATCATATTGTATTGCACCGCTGTCTAGAGGGATAGAATTTAACTCACTTTTTCAAAATTTTGTGGTTTTATATTTGGACTCAAGGCTTTTTTTTATACATATAGTTCTATTGGTGTGTGAAGGACACCGACCCATATTAAATAGAGTTTATTATACAAAAATACAGTAAATTTAACTCAAGACAACAGGAAAATCTCACTGTATTTTGTGTCTGACTGTTATTTATTGGCATGAGGTACACAGCAGGCCCTAGAGTTTTAAGAACTGTCTTCACAAAAATATCTTCCTTTAATTTTTTTAAATCATATTTTCAACTCTACATTGTGAAGAATGCAGGGCTTAAGATGAAACCAGAAGGCTTGACAGTATATTATGCCAGGGAGTGACAATTTAAAAAAAAAAAAAAAATCCAGTTCCAAGTGTAAGTTTAAAAATGTAACTAAAAGCCTTCATCAAAGTTTAAAGAGCTTCTTGCGCTTTTAGCATTTGCTTATTCTGATTTATTGACAATGACACACCTAGCAACAGTCATTCCTGCTGAAGCAGTGAAGTAATGGACTTCAAGAGAAAAGGGGAAAAACAAGTAGGTGCTGCACACAGGAGAGAGGCCGCTGATTACAGACCACTAATTTGTTATGCACTCTGGCAAATCAGCAGTGATTCATATGACAAATAAGGAGAAAAAATTAACAGCTGTCATGTTGTGATGTGTTAATTTCCTGACAGTCTCTGCACTGAAGCCAATTACTGATTTAAGGGCAGGGAGAGAGAGCCCTGTTCAAGCGTCTAATTAGGCTTCTTCAAGACTAAAAGGATAAAAGCAAAAATAAGAGCAAGAGAATGAAGCAGGTAGCCACAGCTTCATATAGCATACATGCTTTTAAATCCTCAATTAAATAGCTTTAAGCTTAAGTGTGTTTAAGATAAGAATTTAGAAACATTTATTCCCTTTTATCCATGACCCTGTGTTTTAGTCAAGGTTTTGTGTAGTAATTGGGAGATACAGCAAGCCCAAGGGTCTACGTTGCCCTCTTCCTGCAGTTGTCCAGGTTCCTGGATGTAATCTGCTAGTAATACCTTTGCTTAGCAGTGTCAACATCTACTTATCAGTATGCTTTAGAAGCAACCAGTAAAGGGACATCAACAAGTTTGCTAGTACTTTTGCCCCTAAGAAGGGTCTTTGTAACTGAAGGAAGACATAATTGCTGTTTAAGGGTTTGTCTCTGACTCCTACCATTAAATAAGTAGTCCTTATTCTCATGAGAGGATCAAGTGAGGCTATATGGACAAGAACCTCTTGGCCACATACATAGGGAGCTGAGCTAATTCTGTAAGCTACTGAGTGCCTTCACTTTGAAGCTAATTGGAAATGAGAGCAATCAGTATCTAGCACGAGGGAGTCCAGTGTGAGGCAGGACCTGGAAAGAAATAGTTGTGTTGAGGAAATACTGAGGTAGCACCTAATTCATACTATGGCTATTGTATGGTTTTGAAAGGAGCCTGAATGAGCCATATAATGTGAAGTACATTCCCCAACTGTCCCTAAAACAGGCAAATAAACTGGGTGTGGGATTAAACATTCCAGTAAAGTAGCTAATTTTGTAAGAAATATTTTATTTTCTTAATGTAACACTTAAAAATTAACACCAGGTTTCCTGTTGACCCACAATTTAAACCTACAGTATAAAACCATCAACTGACTGTAAAGAGCTTTTGCCTCTCTTTTGGCATTTACTCAAAAGTGACGTGTGATATAAAAATCAGGAATTAGTCACTAAAAAGGAAGCATGGATTTGCTCCAAAAGGAAGGCGCTTTTTCATCCAAAAAATATTTTTCATTTTCTATTTCATATTCAGATGCTCATGGAGAGGAATTTTTACAGGTTGCTACCAGAGTTTTTCAGAACTCTCTTCTGCTTCCCAAAAGGCAATTACAGTAAAAATTTTGAAAAATTCACTTGAGTTTTAAAATGAGCAGCCATCTCTTATTTTTGCATTATAGCTCACTTCATTTAAGTTTAAAACACAGCTCGCTCTTACTTCATGAATGAGTAGAAAATAGACAGGAATCTGGAGCAATGGCAGAAATATAACTTCCTAGGAAATTAAGTAGCAAATATGATGTGAATTCCTAAAACCATTTACTTTGGGAAAGAAAGTGGTAGGAGCTGGATGGCTCCGTAGCAAGGGTGCAGCCTAGAACAGCAGCTTGCCCCTGCTATTGGATGTGAAGGCCTTAGCTCAGCCAACAGACATCTTTAGTTTAATTATATGCTTAACTTTAAATAAAATGCTTGGACAGATATGTTTGGTCCTGTCCTTAAAACTAAGTGCTTGTTTCTGTTTTCACATAATCTGTCCTGAAAACAACCTACGCCACGTTACAGCAAACCAGTTGTGTGGTTAGAGACTGGAAGTTTCTACATCAACGTGTCCAACATTGATGCCTCCTTTTTCTCCTTACTCTGCTACCTAAGCTGTATCTGATTATACCTTCTTTAGAGAAGTTTGCCTACATTGCAGGCTGCTGAGCAATGCAGATAAATTGTAAGCTAGGTCTGGGATAATTTGAGTATTCTAAACTCTGTATTGTTACAGCTCAGCTTCCACCAGCAACCCAAAATGCCTGTGTGATATTTGCACTACACTTCAATCACTGCTGTAGACATAAAGTAATGTCATGGTTTAACCCCAACCAGCAACTAAGCCCCACACAGCCACTCGCTCACTGCCCCGTGGTGGGAGAGAATCGGAAGAGTGAAAGTGAGAAAACTCATGAGTTGCTATAAAGACAGTTTAATAGGCAAAGCAAAAGCCGTGCACGCAAGCAAAGCAAAACAAGGAATTCATTCACTACTCCCCATGGGCAGGCAGGTGTTCAGCCATCTCCAGGACAGCAGGGCTCCATCACATGTCATGGTTACTTGGGAAGACAAACGCTATAACTCCAAATGTTCCCTCACGCCTTCTTTCTTCTTCCCCCCCAGTTCATATACTGAGCATGATGTCATATGGTATGTCATATCCTCTCAGCCAGTTGGGGTCAGCTGTCCTGGCTGTGTCCCCTCCCAGCTTCCCATGCACCCCCAGACTTCTTGCTGGCAGGGCAGCATGAAAAGCCAGACAGTCCTTGACTGCTTAGCAACAACTGAAAACATGAGTACGTTATCAACATTTTTTCACCCCAAATCCAAAACATAGCCTCATACCAGCTTCTATGAAGCAAATTAACTCTATCCCAGCTGAATCTAGGATAAGTAACAAAGTCCTGATGACTAAATGGGATCAATTGGAGAACCAAGTGATGGTGCGGAAAATTAACTTAAAACATGCGTGTGATGTGTGTCCTAAACTTGATGCTACCAAATATAAATAAGTACATGTAAAGTCAATGTGGTAATTGATAGTGGAACAACACACAAAAGACTGTCTTTATGTGGGAAATCAGCTCACAACAATTCTTCCCCACGTTTACTAGGCAACTTGAGTTAATAATAATTTTTGTGGTCTCTGAGCAATTATATGAGGCAGATTTTGTGCTTTTTTTCTGTCTTTGAGGAATTTAAAAATCTAAATTAATGTCATTAGTTCTTAACCTGCTGAAAGCTTGGACCATAACAGGATAGATGTTTATTTTTAATAGTTATTATTAATTTTAGTATATTTCATTATAAGTGATAGTAGCAATGCTACTGTAAGAGACAGTAAGACCTTTCTGACATTGGTTTTGCTTGCAACTTCATCCTTATTCTTGATGGGATGGATAAAAGTAATTCAGTCTTTAGGCTTGCTCAGTCCTGATCTACTATCAATTCAATTGAAATATGTCTACATTGAGTGTATTATCTTTTTTCGGAAGGATAACTAAGTGAATTAAGCACATGCAATACTTATCTTATCACTGTCCAAGCTAACTTATACTTTATTGATTTATAGTGCCCTTCATAAGCGTAAAGGTGTTCTGCACTATTTTATGCACATGGACTGCTTCAAGCACCTTTGAAATGCAGCCACTTCTGTCATTAATTTGCTTTCATACTTGATTGTGCCTATAGTCAACTGCTAGCTCAAAGCAGAGTCTTTAAAGGGTTTAAGGTTTTTAAAGATTCCTTATTACAGTCTGTACTAGTTATAAGAGGTGAAATCCTGGAGTCCTTGTCAATGTATTGCTTGACTTTGGGAGCACTGCAGACCTATGCATAAGCGTGTTGAGTGTTGCTATTTCTGGGCATGACTGCTGGTACTCCTGCTCTGCGCCTCCTGATTTGTAACGTATTGACTTGTTCCGCGCTAGGTAATGTTAGACTGCAAAGAGGAAACAGTGGAGTAGGGGGATGTGTGTGATCTCCTGCAGGATCTACATGGATGCAGTAGTGGGTAGGATTCTTGCATGATCTTCCCAGTTTCTTCTTCTGTAAAAGTATGGGACAATCTGACTCTTGGGGCATATTTAGTCCTCATCTCAGGAAATCTGTCACTGAAGTCAGTGGGTGTTTTGCCTGAGTAAGTATTGAGTAAAGACTGAAGGCTTTGGCCTAACATTTGTATCAGATATGGCCTTCCCAAATTCATTAATTCATGTTTTAAAATTATATTGTCCATATCGCTTTTTACTGTCCCTGACCCCTTTTGCACACTCTCACCATTAACAGTCCCAGTCACAGATATCTGGAAATGTATTCTATCATCAGTAATACATTCAACCTGACTCATATTCATAACCCACTCCAAGGTACGGGGATGAAGAGCATGGCCATGGGTTACTAAACACTGGATTTATAAAATGCGAAGAAAGAAATATGCTGCACTTAAAAGTATCAGAGCACATTTTGCAGTGTGCTTGATCTCTTACATGTGGTCTCATGCCACAGTCTGCATTAAAAGCAATTAATAATATCAACTCCTGTGTAAGGAGCACTGGTGGATTTTACCTATTCTATATATTTTACTTTTCATGTAATGGTGAATAAATTAATCCCATTAATATTTAATTAACTTTAAGTTGAAAGGTGACATCTAACTTGGCCAATTTACTGTTCTGTAGCTGGTTTAACTTTGGATCATGTGATTTTAATTCTTTCCGTATGACCAGGTGACTAAAGGAAGAAAAAAAAGAAAGGGAAATGCACAGATTAATTTCATTCTTTAACCTTCCTAATGCATCTGCTTGCTTGCATCGAGTCGCAGACAGCAGATCATCACATGATTTATAGTAGTGACCGCTGCCTGCATCTCTCAGGCTAATGACACATACACTAAAGTCATTGATTTGTATGAATAGCCTCCGCTCTTCATTTATCACAATTTAATGTAAGAGTTTGCAATGCAGAAAAAAATTTCACATGGGAAGCATGGCCCCACAGGCCTGACGGCTAAGCAGTTATGAATCATTTGCTGCCTTTTAATATATAGACTGTTCTATTCCTGAAAATGCCCTATAAGGTCGTATTTCTTTACAGAACACCACCACAATTAAAAACCAAAAGTACATGTTTTAAGATAAAGTACATATGAAGTATGACCAAGTTAAAACTTTGTTAGCATTTTCTCTTTTAATATACCCTAAAAAGCCAAGTTCATCATTGATGTAAGCAGGGACAATTCATTTAGCTTTAGCAGAGTTGTACCCACTTTTGTTAGTCCAAATTTGGCCCATAAAGTTTATTGATCTGCCTTTGCAGTACACAGAACTCCAGTAAGACTACTGACCTAAATTCAGAGAAGCACTATGAGCAAGTAGCATCTGGCAAATTGTTTTTTCCTCAAGATAAAAATAAAATAAGTTCAAGTGTAACTTAGAAGAGAATTAATGCTTTTGCAACTATATTGCTTAGAACAACTTAGAATGGCTGTATTTTAGTTAAGATTTTTTTTTTAGATAAGCCTGTGTATTATTTTTTGTCTTTTAACAGAAACTGAATATTCCCATTAATCCCAGCTCCTGCATTGTTTCATATCATAATTTTAAATAGATGTGGCAGGTGAAATTTAGATTTAAAAAATCTTTATATCTAATACTACAAGAGAATGCAATTCATAGTGTTAATATAAATATCGTCCAACCCATTTGTTCAAAATGAGAGGTAAGAATAAAGAAATAGTCATTCCTTAGTAGCGTTCACAAAGCAAAAGTGAAGACAAGATGTTGATTTCTGACATATTTATCATAGAGTGAAATATAACCAAAAGGATTTAAGTCTGTTTTCATTACCTTAGATAAGAGGGATGGTAATATTAATAATAAAGTATGCTATTTGAAACAGAGAAGAAAATCTGCTTTTTTTTTAATCTTAAAACATCCAACTGATATTTTATAAAAATAATCAGTGTTAGTTGTAAAAGATGTTATGTCTTCCTGAGGACAATGACTCCTTGTACAGAAATTAAAGCTTTAGCTGTTGGGGCTTTTTTCTGTTTAAATATGAGATGAAGAGCCTCATATCAGTGTTTTGGAGTTCTCAATACACTCTTGCTAGTCACAAAATCACTGTTTTCAGTGGAGAAGGAAATCTGAAGTAGTATTTGTGGTTCCAGAAATAGGTACTTAACAAATAATGATACTAAGTTCTTGTTGAAAAGGTGAAAAATCACTAAATGAAGGGAAAATGTATGCAGTATCATAACACAAGGGAACCACATATCCTAGTCATTTTAAACTTTTGCCTTTATTTCATAAACATTAAATCCTGTTAAAATCTAAAATGTTTGGAAGTGTTTTTAGATGTGCAGAAGAAGTGTGATTGAAGTTTCTACTGTATCAGCCAGTGACACTGTCAAGTTATTTCCCCTCAAAGATACACTTTGTATGCAAATGCATTTCAAAGATTGAAAACTGCATTTTCTGAACCTTCTTTTTCTTGCACTGCTTGGCAGAGACCATGTGTTAGACTAGCAATATTTAAAAGAAAGAGAAAGGGGGGATTTGTACTGATCACTCTGGAAAGTTTTGTATTTTATCTTTATATATTTTTGCATACCCAATCAGAAATTTTTTTTTTTTTTTAAGCTTATACTTGAACAAATTCCCAGGACAGCATGGAGTGAAATACAGAAAGAAACAAAAAAAAATGGATTTAAAAGAACTTGAACTATTGATAAAGCAGGTAAATGTAATGATGATGACTTGCATCTCCCAAAATTATGACATTTTTAGCAGGGATCAGTTGTTATCATCATGGCGAACAGCTTATAGGGGGGATGAATAGTACATTACAGTACATTAGTAACTGCCACATCACATGGTCTACCTATAACCACCTGGCAAACATTTCAAGAAAAGTCCCTAAAAATAGAGATAACCTATTACAACCTGCAACATCTTACTTGCATGTGTAAATATATAAGCAAAAGCTTGTTCTCCTACTGCAAAAGAATATACTTAGGAATGGAACTGCCTAAATGTCTGCATCAAAATATAAATGTAAGAACTAGGATAGTGTTTGATATTTTGTTTGACTTCACATGAGTTTGATATGAGATGCCTGCTTAGTTCCTAAGTTGTCTAAAAGGCAGTGGGAAAACAGAATAAGCCTTCCATTTTTTTCAAGATTATGTCCTTTTATCTATAGGGGGAGGTGCTTAGCATATTTCTCAGGTTTCTGACAAATAATAATGACATAAGGTAGAATTCTAGGACTTGGGGGATCCAGGCAGGCAGCCTGATCTTAATTGTTAAAGAAAACAGTGACAAAACTCCCTGCTGATTTCTGTGGGAGCAGCGTTTGCATTTGCAGTTAAATTTGGGTGGATGTTTGGTTTCATGGAAGATTTTATTATTTCAAAATGCAGTTGTGTTCTGGTTTTCAGGAAATAAATAAGTGGCTATAACTTTTAAAAAATTTAATTATATGTATCATCTGCATATTCTTTGTAGTTAAGGAGTGGAACTCTGAGGTGGCCTCTGGAAATGTGGGGATACTATGCTCCAAAATGCTTTCTCCAGGGCAGTCTGCTATGCAGCAGCATGGAAGGAGATGGAGCCAAAGTTTCATGGCTCTGTCAGCTCTCCAGCAGCTAGTGTAGTGTAGCAAATGGTTATGTTGTAAAAGCACTTTTAAATTGCACTGAAGATCTGAAATCCAGATTCTAGGTTGCATCTGACCTGTGTCTGCAAAAACTTGAGAGGGGGGCTGCAGAAAGCAGCTATGGGTGGAGGATAAACTGAAAGGCTAAGGCAGGCACTCAGCAATGGCTCCAGGCAGGCCTCCTTCCAGCCCAGTCACCTGTGTCTGGCGACTGAGGATGGAAGTGAAGAGTTTTCTTCCATAGCCTTTTCGGAAAGAAAAATTGCCCCAGTTGGATCCAAGTTTATCATAGAATCATTTAGGTTGGAAGAGATCTTTAAGATCATCACGTATGGTTGCTTTTAAGCTATAGTCTGATTTAATGCAGCTGTTATGCAACTAAGAATTAAAGGGTTTTTTTGTCGTATGTGTAGTGGAACAAGTACATGAGAAATGTCTGCAAGAGAAGGTTTGCTGTAGTTAACGCTGACACTATAATAACACAAGCTACTGGACAAAAAAATGATAATGTTGTAGCATTCCCGTGTAGCTTCCATGAAATAAGATACGCTTCAATTTCTAGTCTGAACTGTAGTCCAGTCTTGTCACCCTTCACTTGGAGGTAGCTGGAGGTCTTAGTAGTTTTGTGACTCGAGATCATGCATAAATGTTGTAATGCTGCGAAAAATGAGTTCAAGTCTTGTTAGAAAATATTAAAACAAGAAGGAAGAGGGTAAAAGAGGTTAACAAAAATCAGAAAGCCTTCTTTGATTTGAATTCTTTGGGATCTTTAGAAAAAAAGCATAGCAGTATATAGCCCTTCATCTTTTAAGTCATAAAATGATCTAGCCTATATAAGCATCCCCTTTGAGTTCAGGTTCATGAGGTTACTTCTGAAAACATTTCCAGAGCTGCAGTGTGTTAGATATTGCTATTAACAGTAATGAGGATAATAGGTATGTTAAGTGTGGACCATCAACATTAACTAAATTTTCTGGGTTTTGGTATGATGTTTAAAACATTCTTACCACTTTGTTATCCGAGCATTGTGCAACAATTATCAATTTATTTTAATTTCCTGTTAAAAATATTTAATAAAAATCTACACAAAGCACATTGTTTAGCCAAGAGATTGGAATACTTTGCTTTTCATCAGTTGCATTCTCTTGGGTGTATCTGTCTCAAATGTCTCTCCTGAGAATGAACACCAGAGGGTTTAGATGTGTGTTAATTATTTGAGACTTTCAGAAACCCCTATTATTTACTTGGTAAATGTGTATTTCCCTAAGCTTATAATCATTTTGTCTTTTTTTTCTCCTTCATTCTGGGTTTTTCATAACATTTTAATTATTACTGTCGTAGGTGCTTATTACTTTGTGTCTGGGTGCCATTGGTTCCCTAAAGCAAGTGTTCTAAAAAAAGGGTTTTTTAAATAAAACAGTCCAAATTTTAGCCCTGATTCAGTGAGGCACTTAGCCATTTGGCCGTTTTCAAGCATACGAGCATATTCAACCAGCTGGATTAGCCACATGTCCATGGGCAGGTCTGCCATGCTCATGCCATCTCTGCTTCAGTCTTATGCTAGTGTGGTTATGCAGCTTCCAAACTGCTGTTGGCTTGTTTCCAGCTGTGTGGCTCCACACGCAAGCACAGCTGGGATGCAGCTGTCTGCACCTGACTACCTAGGCATGCCCTAAAGCACATCTGCACTCGTGCAGCCTCCACTGCTGCTTCAGCTCCTTTGACTTTTCTGAGATTTAGCAGAAAGTTGATCTTGGCCCATCTAAATGAATATTTGACAGCGTGTCAAAAATAGGCTGTGCCATGCCTTGACTGCCCTTCGGGGTTGCCTGAGTGACAGTCACAGCAAGACATTTGACAGAAGGAGGGAAGACTACTAAGGTATCCCAGCAAGATGCTAGAAATGAACTCTGTCCTGATTTCATGTTGTGTTCTGCAGAACACCTTGTGGCCATATGTTACACAAGATATACAGTAAATAGAAGTGCTCCTTACTTGAGTCCAGAGCAAAAGGGAGATGTGATTTGTAATGGGAACCCTTGTTCTTTTCTGATCTCTGCTCCTATAGTTCACAGGATTCCCTCTTGCAATATGACTAGGGTTATACTGAAACCAGTATTTTTCCTTGTTGCAAAGTCCTCTTTATTTTGATTTTTGAGGTCTGCTACATTGCAACTGCAATCTATTTTGGCAGTGTGCAAGAAAAAGCTTCTATTGGTTGTACAAATTGCTGCATATTCTTTAATATCCTCTTTTGATGTCTAATCTGCTAGGTATTTATATTAGCTTACTTCTTTTATAGAATGTGTGTAACAGCTTTGAGAGGCTCTGAGTATTTCCCATCTTGCTAGCAAACAGGTGCTTGTGAATTTTAGAAATGTACTTTAAGAAATTCTAAACAAAAATAACATTAAACAGAAGTTGATTCTCTGAAGAGATTCACCACACAAGTAATAGAAAACTAACTGTAGCTGTGTAACTGGTACTTAACAAAATTCTTTGAGAATTCCTCTGTTAAGGAGCTCCCAGCTGGCAAAAGCATGTCTGTTCTAGCCTTTCTACCTGCTGTTTTGTGAGCTCCAGATTATATTTTCACTGTAAAAACTACAGTACAGAAATACTCATGCTACCGCTCTACACAAGTTGGGTCAGCACACTGGCCAGTTATGGTGCTGCATAGTGCTAACCAGCTTACACCGAGATAACCAGTATCCCCATGCTGAGTGATGCAGTGTGGTTGTATGCGTGGTGTGCCAGATGAAAAAGATTATCTCCATTCCATTATGTATATGCAGAATCGTCTAGCTGGTGGCACAGAGCTTGTGAAAAATCACTGGAATGATCTGGGGCATCTAAACAGCAGACCTATATCGTTCAAGGGTAGTCCAGAGGACTCAAAAGCATCCCTCATAGTCCTTACTCACCAAGGGAACTAAGGTTTTAAAGGAAAAGTTGCTAAATGAAATGTTCAGCAGTTAAAGACAAAAGGCAATGTGAATTTACATATTGTAAACAGTGTCAGGTCTTTAAAAATTACTTTCCATTATGAAGCTGACTGAGACATGAAAAAATTCTTAAAATAGTCTGTATGCACTACACCAGTCACTTGCATAATGTTGCACAGTTAGAAGCTAAATTCATGTACAGTAGTCTGGAGAGGAACGTAGGAAAGCTGCCCAGGCCGTACCTATTTTGCTATTTCTGGAAAGCAAATACTCATTCCCAATTCTGAATTTATTTAGACATCCACTTCCTACAGTTTTGGGGTTGGTTTTTTTTTGTTCCCCTTTCCTCTAACCCACAGCTCTGCAAAGAAATAGGTTCTCAAAAATATTGAGAATAATTAATATTTATAAGGCCAATCTCTTTCTATACAGTCATATTTTGTCTCAAAAATAGCAATATAGGAATAGTATCATACGTTTCTTCGCTTTCTTTGTTCAACATCCTATAATAGATGTTGTTATCTGTTGCAGAGGAACTTAATGAAATACTTAAATTTGTCTTTTTGTTCTTCTGTATATAGTGAGAAAAGTGATAGCCACAGCAGAACTTCCTAATATTTAGCTGTCTCAGGAATGTATTTCTATAAAAAATGTTGAATCTGTACATTAATTTGCAAATTATAAAGATAAGCCAAAAGCAATATGTATTTTTACAACTACTTTTATAAACAGTCTCCAAGTTCAATTCACAGTTATGATTATTATCATCATACAGTTGATTAATCCCTGTCTGAAAAAAAATTTGGAAATATCAGCAATTTTTCAAATTTTAGCATAGCATAGTGTTTGTCCAAGAAAGCACATACACATGAATTTCCATTAGCTAGTTGTTGTTCTCAAGTGTTAAAAGCTAGCATGTGAGTAACTAGAAAGCAGAAATCAAACTCTAAAAACCTTAGGCAGTGGCATGTTTGTTTGGTAGCAGTAACTGTCCAGGCAGCGCCACCTTGGCCCGTTGTGCCCCTGCCCCTTTGCTTTCCCCTGGTACTTGGCAGCACTGGTTCTTGGGCAGCCATGTGGTAGGCTAGATCAGAACATTTGCCCCGCTGAAATGCCTGCCCTCTTTTTTCCTCCCCCAGCTTGTCTCTACCGGTCCTCCCTTCATGGTTTCCTTCCTGCTACAATTTTCCCCCAGTCTCCTCTTTTATACTGTCTCTTTGGGCAGATCAGCTCCCTGATTTACTCACTGTGTAGCTGTGCCAGTGTAACTAGCTTTGGAGGGGGAATGAGCAGCCTGGAATGGAAAGCACAAAGCCATTGAGGCAGGCTGCTGCCTAGTATGAAGCCACAGCCATAGGTGACTCAGTGAACTATGTGAATAGAGAATTCCCTTAACAAACAATTTGTGTGACAATAATATGCCAAGAATTGTTCTCCCGAACAAAATCACAAATGCTTAAAAATTGTGAATATGTAACAGACTTCAGGATCTGTTCATAAACTACCTATAGAAAAAAAAAGCTGAATTAACAAGTGTTATTCACAATGAATTATTTGATCCTTTGTAGTCATGGCTATTGATACATAGCTGTCATTAAAGGAAATAAAAGCCATTTTGTGTTCCTTTTCCAAGTTCATGATCTGTATATCCTGCTTGCTAAAAAGTAAAGCTAAAAATCCCAATCTGTTGCAGTATTAAAAGTATTTACAGGGTTAGTAGTTGGACAAGTGCTACAGGAATGATGAACATTGTGAAACACCATCAGTTGTTTTTATAGCAGCTGCTCAGGGTATTGCCTAAAGGTCTGGAGTTCCAGTGAGTCTGGAAATACTTAATGGAAAGTAAGAGGAGACAGAAAATACAAATCAAACGAAAACAACAAGGAAAAAGAAGCAAAATATGTTCTGATATCTAGTGGGTAGTACTAGAATAACTGATTGACACCTCATCTGTTGATTTCTTAGAAAAATCAGTGAAGACAAATATAGCAAAGATGTATATTAAAAAAGGGTAATGCTATTCTTTCATAAAATATGAACACTGCCACAAAATCAAAATCTGTCAAACACAGCCAGTCTCCCTAGACAGTTTGGGAGTGCCACCTGAGATACAGCTTGTTTTACTTTAGAAGATTCTACAACTCAGCAAGATACAATTTTAGAAATATAATGATGTATTTTCCTTACAACTTTTGGTTTATATAATTTTACTAGTTTCTCCTCTGTAGCCTGATATCTGACTATAGTATATCTCCCTCGTCCCTACCAATAATCCCTTCACTGATTCCTTCCTGCTACAATTTTTGTCTACGCTACCCATAAATCCCAGTAATCCCCAGTCTCTTCTTACACTTGACTGTCTCTTCAGCTGTCCTTAAAGAGTCCTTAGTGAGACCATGTTCACAGTGACTAACCTGGCCTCATTTCCTCCAAGAGCAGTAACGGGATGGGACAGCTTCATTTCCATGTCTCAGGAGCATTAGGAAGTGGTGGTCATCCTGGATGAGAATACCATGTAATGAGATTTTGAAAATATTGAAAGACTGTGGTCACTCTCTCTGAGGGAAAAGAAATCTAATCTTTGCCTTGACATCAAGCGTAGCATGGGGGAAAAGTGGCATAATCCCCAATATACTTCTGGTTGTTTTAATGAGGATGCATATGAATCCATCATGTTTTGTTTTGCTAGTGATTGAATCTTCTCTAAGAACTGTACAGAGAGACTTATATATAGCAAAATTAAACACTTTGAGGATTTTTTGTAATTAACTTCCCCTCCCCAAGAGACTCATCCTTCCTCAGCCTCAATGACTAGAATAAAAGAAAAGGTATCTTATTTTCTGGCCCCCAACCCTTTCTCTTACCAACCTGGAGACAAGAAGCTCAGATGCCATTTTACTGTCCAGTATTAACTGGCAGGAAAGTGCTAAGAAAGTGAATTAATTGAGTGTGGTCTGCAGCTGACCTGAAAAACATCATGCGCTGACTTGTACTGTTCATTAGACTTCTTGATGCAAGAGTGGTTTCTGCTATAACGGTCCCTATGTTTTAATCTTATCTCAGAGAAACTTGGGGAAGGAAGATAAAGCACTCTGCTCTGTAACTGAACTGCTTCATAGGTGCTTGAGTCCTGAGGAATGGTCTTAATACCATCTCCAATGGCTCTAGCACATCTTAAATTGTGTTACAAGAAATTCAGCTTAAATTTCATCACTCCCAAGGCACCTGGTCATTTGCAAAACCAGGTTGGTGTACATCTATTATAGAAATTAAAAAAAAAAAACAAAAACAAAAAACTAAGTTGGAGTGCATATAATTAACTATAAGGATATTGCTCATTTTCATGTCCTATATAAACACTTTCCATTTTTTTCCTTGCTTTAAATGCAGAAACCCTTAAAGGGGTGGGGAAAAAAATCAGTTCTCACTCACTGTTCTGAAAAATGGATCCTATTCTTTTCCTGTGGCACTGGCTAATGCTTGTCTCAGCCGATCAGTATGTTTAGGCTGGAAGTTCCATCTGCTATCAGCGAGAGACTGCAAGCCTGACACTACACTTCCCTGCATCTACTGGTATGGAGAGGAAAAGACTCCATAATGGTGTGTGGGAGAAGGAAGAGTTATAGTAATGAAAGTAAAGCTGAGTGAAGGGAGTACGGTGAAGTATGGCCATCTCTGTATCTTATTCTGGTTGGTAGACTGGAGTAGAAGCCCATCTGAGTAGGTATATGGTGAAGCAGAGGCTGCTTCTCACTGTAGTGGGGAGGAATAGGATAAAGTAGGTGTGGAGGTATGGTAAGATAAGAGGAAGTTACATGGGGTGAGATAAGATCTAGTTCTATTTGCAGAACCTACGGAGTGAGAATTTGGCAATATACATGTATGTATATGGGATAGGAGCAATGTAAACTCTATGACTTTATAGAAAGCTGAGTAAAGCAGTTTAGTTAGAAGAGAGCATGTTAAGGGATCAAAGGTGACCGAACAGGGGACGTGGAGAGAGAACAACCTGTCAGACACTGTGAAAGTACACTAGGGTTACACGGGAAGATAGGGAACATCCTGGAAAGTGTGAGGTGTGAAGGAGGGAGACTGAGTGTTGCCAGTCGGCTGTGTTGTGTATGGAGGAAGAACAAAGACGGCTTTAGAGCAAAAGGACTAGATGAAGAACAGTGAGCAGAAGAAAGGGTGTCCTGTAACTGGCATCCCTGGCAGGTGGGCCTGACCAGGGAGCCAGGTGTACCCTCTGGTTGAAAAGGATATTTTTATACCTGCTGAGGAAAGGGATAGAAGCCATACAAACACATGGCAGAGGCTTTATTTGGGACTTTCCACATCTTATGGGGTGAAAGGCTTTACATGTTGCTTAAGTAGGCATGGTTCTGTGATGTGTCTTCAAAGGCACCAAGGAGGCAAGGAAAATTGAGTTTCAGCTGTAAAAGATGGCAGCAGGAGGGGCTAGATACTTTTAGATAACCAAACAACTCATATGTCAAATCTGTCCGTGCAAAGGGCCCAATACTGCAAACAATGAGTAACTTGTAATAACATTACTTTTGTAAACATTTTTAAGATGCAAGTCCTCATGCTGTAATTCTTGGGTTACAAATATAACTCAGACTGGAAGATTTTTTCTGATTTTAGACCAGCTGATTTTCTATATTTGAGGAGCGATAAAAACATTTTAACAACTTTGTTTACAAATAGTGCTGTATTTTTAAAATTCTACAAAGTTAAGATATCATTATTTGTACAGAATTTCCTGTTACTACCCTACTTATCCTTGTTTTACAGTAGTACATTTGGTAACAAAGAGAAAACTTGCACAGACTTCATACTCCTTGTCTTGTCCTCACCAATCTCATGGCACTGTCATAGCTACTACTATCTTCTTGTCTCGCTCCACTTCACAACTGGTCTCCATTATGATTGATTTACACATTAGACATTTACTCTAATTATTTTCCTGTCCTTAGTTATGCAACAGCGCTGTGCCTGGCCAGCTGCAAGACATGGTGAAAACTTCAGTGCCTGGACCTGGTGGTTTTCTACTTCTTGTGTCAGCCCTCCCAGGTAGTAGCAGGAAACAGTATCTCCCAAACCTGTCAAATCTATCACTCTTCTACATCAAATGTTGACAGGTCATGGTATAGCGCACTTTAAACAGATCTATTCTCTGTCACTGCCATGACAGTAATACATGAATCCACAATCACAATGATTTTAGAAACAGACAGACAACATGAAATGTAAAAGCCTGATCTTGCTAGCGCTTACCTGGATGAGCATTTTAAAGCAAATATTTTTGCACTAAGATTTTTGAGAGTATTGCATGTCTCTGATCCTGAATCTCTTGTTTCTTTTGGATGCCTTGATTCCTTATCTTGACTCTTCAAACGTTCTTCATTTTTCTTGTGGCTACCACAGATTATTTGCTTGAGTTTCAAAGCCTTTTACTAAAGATGCTGCCACATTGTGTCTAGATATTCAATAATGTGATCAATCGCTACTCCCCTTCCACTGAGCTGAATGCCAAAGTCACAACAGATGTTGTCTGAAAGAAGGCAATGCCATTTATTATCGTACTGGACATTAAGATAGAGCCATATTTATTGTAAGAAGAATCTTATGGTAGAAGAAGCCGTTGAATGCTAATACCGTCCCATAAGAAAACTGGGCTGGAGGTTAGTGACAACAGCAGCATCTGTGAGGATGGATGACCAGTTGCATGTGTAATTACTGATTTGACTGTGTAGTAATACACTTGAAGCACTAGCTAAGCTGGAAAAAGTGGGTTTTTGCACTCCTCTGGTCCACTGTACACTGTTCCTAATAGGTATAGTCTGAACTGTGCTATTTTTTGATCCAAGCTTCTGAGTATTTCTAGTATATGGGTCGTTAATGTATCTTGTTATAGTCAAATGAAATTTCTGGCTCATGAATGGCCAAAGAACTCGAGTTCCAGTTTGGCTCAGGAAGAACTGCTCTGCCATTCACCATCTCACAGGCTGTTTACCTCCTAGGGCCCAGCAACCTACTGTAGTAAGTTAGTAAATACTAATATTTACCTGTAACAGAGTTGAGACTAAAATTTAATGAGCAGGAATAATGTCACTTTATGACTAAATGACATTTGGTGAGTTTTCATAATTCTGTGTGCATTGTTTCTGATGTTGCTGAGAAGTTGTTACCTGTAATTGGATGTGTTCAATATGAACATGTTAATGGTTGGATTTAATTTTTTCACTTTTCTGAAAGGGCTGCTTTAAGTTTGAACTTTAAGTGCACAATGCTTCAGATACAGGGATAATTTTGCTCTGTGGACAATATATTCTGGGACTATTGGTTTGAAAAAAGTTGTAGATTTGCCTAAAAGTTCAAAGGATCCTTTAAATTGCTGTCTAGTCTATTCTATTCTGAAGCTTTTAGAGTTTTTTTCATGTTACTGTCTAGGCACAGAGTTTGAAATTCACCCTGGCCACAGTAAGAAGCAGGCTAATGTCTGTATTGAATTATTTAACATTGTGGAGTTATTGGTAATAGCATTACCATTGTTACTAAAATGTTACTGTTGATTCCAAATATCTATTGCATTGCAGGTTCTGTGCAGAGGTACACACATTTCTCTCGTCATATGTAATGCTAACTTTTCACAAACAAGATTAAAAGAGGTTGAGTGGCATTTCTTTGCTATTTTATCCAAATTACCTTAAAATTTAAAGTATGTGGAATATAAGCACCAAAAGAGTATCAGTAATATTTAAGCTTCTAGTGGGTAAGCAAATCTGGCTGTTTTGTTATGTTCAGTTTCATACCTCTTAAAAGATGAAGGCATAAGTCAGTTTTCAGCTCCTTTGATACAGTACTATCTCCCTAATGGAACTATGGAACAACATTAGCCAGGTTTCTCAACACCTCCCAGAAGGCTATATGAAATATAGTTTCTCACGATACTCACCGCCAGTTTTTAATATTCTCTCTTTTTCTGTAGTAATAGCAGCCTATATGCAGTGTTTTCACCCCTTTACAGACTGATAATGAGTGAATGTTCATGTGGTCTGTTACACAACACTAAGCTCTTATTTCACTGTCTGCAGTTATGTTCAGTAAGTACAATATGAACATCATCTCAATTAACAGAGTACCTTTAGGGCTTTTCTTAGCCAACTATTCTAGCACGCTTGTCCATACTGTCATCAGCACCTAATCAACTAATGATGGCTGAAAATGAGGAAGGCCAATCCCAATAAATCCGAAGGATAGTAATTTTTCTCTTTTAATGCCTTTCTCCCTCCTTCTTCCTTCTTCCTACAGCACATTGCAGTAAATTAATGTCATAGCGGTTATTACAGTAGCGCTGCTATGGCAAGTATTCAAGCAACGATCCTCGAATATTTTACCTCAGCATTTATTTGTCCATAAAATAAAATAGAATTTATTACAGTACTCTCCGGTTTGAAGACTGCATGGACAGCAGCTGTGACAACTCCTTATCTCCTCTACAGGTAAAGATATAGGGCATGTTTCCCTGAAGCTAAAGAGAAACAAGGAATATAGAAGTCAGTCAACTATGCAACCACAGTGTTACACAAATTGGTAAAATAAACAAATATAAGCATGAAAAAAGCCTTGCACCTAATATGAACCCTAAGAAAAATTATTCAGTAATATTGTCCTTAAAAGGTCTCAGTAAATTAAAGGCCTATTCATTGCTTTGGAGATTGCTGTGTCCAAATCAAATATAGGATTTTGAGATCAAAAGATGGAAAGATAAATAGGAATAAGGAATTATTGTTGCAAGCCCTATTCTAAGAAGGCATAAGAGAAGGAATTACAAATTTAAAAAAATATTTTGGTCAATAAAATTTTACAGAGGTTTATGGTGAGTGTTGTTCACTGAAAAAATAAATGCTTTTGATTATTTGAAAAGCTCCACCTTACAGAGGAAGATTCCAGATTATAAAACATTGGTTATAAAGCCAGCCCTGTGGAGATACAACTGCTGGCTTAGTGATATTCATATTTTCAGATGCATGTAAATTTCTGTGTGTCATTAACATCTCTGAGCTCTGTAATTAGGTCTCTCCTGATCTGGTTATAGTGTCTGTACATTATGAGTATGTAAGCCTCTCTAGGGAAGCACAAGTCCAGGCTTACAGGATTTCCCCTTTCTGTTCCACAGTTTTGCTCTTATTTTTAGCAAGAACGTCCTAGCAACGGCTTGCTTCAAGGTGACAGTGAGAACCCAGTGGCAAGTGTGGAAGGCTATAAAGCATTATCAGCCTTTGCCAGCACAAGTCTCTACGAGTACACCAAAGCTAGACCAGCCCCTTCCTTTACAGACTCTGTATTTTCCCTACCTGGCACTCTTCATTTTAAAACTATTCTCTTGGTGTTTGTATTTCCCAAATTGCTCTTCAATTTCCAATTATAGTTATGATTTTATTTTTGCATCTGTTTTTTGGTAAAAGAAACATATTCTTACAATGCGAAATGTGTGTGTAAAAACCTAGCAGTGTTTGAAAGAATGTTCCTTTCTGAATAAATATTATTTCATTAAATGAAATATAACATACAAACCAAAATGTTTGTCCTTCTGTTCTGCTTCTCACTGGTAAGCATCAGAGACTTCAAGGACAAAGTGAAAAGTGGTTTATTAAAGGATATTTGCCTTTGGATTGGTTTGTTCAGAAGTCCTTATAGCATTATGGCATTATATATTAGGGAAGTGATTGTGACCTTGTACTCGGAACTGGTGAGGCCACACCTCGAATACTGTGTTTAGTTTTGGGCCCCTCACTACAAGAAGGACGTTGAGGTGCTGGAGTGCATCCAGAGAAGGGCAATGAAGCTGGTGAAGGGTCTGGAGAACAAGACTTACAAGGAGCGGCTGAGGGAACTGGGGTTGTTTAGTCTGGAGAAGAGGGGGCTGAGGGCCTTCTCGCTCTCTACAACTACCTGAAAGGGGGTTGTGGTGAGGTGAGTGTTGGTCTCTTCTCCCAAGTAACTAGTGATAGGACAAGAGGAAACGGCCTCAAATTGCGCCAGGGGGAGGTTTAGATTGGATATTAGGAAAATATTTCTTCACTGAAAGAGTGGTCAAACATTGGCACAGGCTGCCCAGGGAGGTGATGGAGTCACCATCACTGGAAGTATTCAAAAAATGTGTAGATGTGGCGCTTCAGGACATGGTTTAGTGGGCATGGTGGTGTTGGGTTGATGGTTGGACTTGATGATCTTAAAGGTCCTTTCCAACCTTAACGATTCTGTGATTCTGTAATTATATTCAAGAAATGCTGTCCTCAATATAAGGAAGTGCTTGTTCCATGGCCTGGCTGTTTTTTTATTTTTCTTGAATGTGTTTTCTGCTTAGGTATAACAGAATATTGGATAATGAAGATAGAAAACCAATAAAGAGGAAAAAAATTATACAGAATCCCTTAGAATGAATTCTGTGTGTAATTACTTGCATTTTTGCTAACTACTGTATAAACAACACTTTTAACAGGGCAAATTAGAAACTTGAAGACAAATCTGCTTAGGGATATAGCTTCAATTTATTACACAATGATAACTGAAAACTTTTTTTCTGCTGTGTTGCAGTCAATTTCCACTGAGCTCACACTCTGAATGTGTGATTAATCATATGAGCACTGGGGTTGCCAATAAATACCAAAACCTTAAAACTATAACAACTTGCTCATTTTGTGCGGTCATTCCAAATAGCTAAACAACCAGAAATTGTCAATGTACACCAAGATCAATGCTCCAGGGTTTCTACATAAGATTGATTTCTCTCTCTGAGGATTTCATCTCTCTCATCAACAAAAACATTTTGTCCTCCTTAAATAATCCAATCGAATGCCATCCTCCTGTGGAACAGTGAGAGGTTTAAATTGTTTGGATTAATCTCTGCTTTGAGGTGGCCTGGAAAGTCTCTGTAACTTTGTCAGATATAGCCTGGAGGGAGAACTGCTGTGGTTTGATATGTGCTAAAAATAAACAAATAACAACAGTGTACAACAATTATGTTGTGCTTTAAAAATAATATATGTGGGAGAAAATACGTTTTAAAGCTCTTGCTTTTAATGCAGAACATAGTAGTTATCAGTGTATTCCTTCTTTTTAAGGCCTGGAAACTCCTCTCTATTGGAGATGGGGAAGGAGAAGGGGAGCCATGGGAACAGATTCAGGGGAAGGAACAGAGAAAGAAAACTGCAGAAACCCGTAGAGATCTTCCCAGAAGAAGAGTGGAGCAAATCAGAGATGAGACTAAAGCAATTGTTACCACCCGTAGCCTTCTCCCTTCTATGGACAGGTAAGGCTTAATAGAAATATGCTGAGTAGTTCAGATTCCAATCGTCTGCCTGCATCTCCTTCAGAAGATAATTTTGCACATTTGCAATTGGGAAAGATCAAGCAGAAATGTTGTTTCAAAGGAAGCTTTTGCAACCAATACGACAGGTTGCAGGCAGGCAGTATGACAAAGTCCACTATAGCACAGATGACTGCTTTCCATCGTTTTTTTGTCCGTTATGCAAAACAGGCTTTCCACAATCTGCATAACATTGTAAATTGGATCAATGGAGATTTTGTGATCTTTATCCAACATGTTCTGGAAGGAAGATAGAGCACAGACCTAGGTTCTTAATTAATTCTGTGTTTGCTATAATTAGGGTGCATTAATAAGATCAAGTGCTATCCCAAGTACATTTGAAATTGCATCATTTCTTTTTTAAACATTTGGTGCTTCTAGAAGTGTTGGCCAACAGCTGTCATGACTGGCACCCCTGTCCCCACAGCAGAGCGCCAGGGTCAAACTTCGCATCAGCAGGCAACAGTGTATGGTGACTCTATTTGGAGGCAGCTTACTAGGCCCATGAGCAGGCAGGCCAGTCTGAGAAACAGTCATTCTTGGAATTTTGTGTTGAGATTTCCAGAACAGGGGTAGGTTTGTGTCATGCTTAGTAGACTTTCAGGGCTGAGGTGAACAACTGGTGTTTAACTGTTGAAGTTACCAAAATGATAGGCACACAGGCTAAACATGATTTGCTTCCATCTTGAACTGGCACTAGCAGAGAAGTGTTAAAAGATCTGTGCTGAAACCCTATATAAGATAGTCATCTCTAAGTGGAATAATTTTTAGTTAGGTTATGGGTTAGGTTATCTTAGTCTCAAAGATCAACACCAAAACAGCAAATTGGCTTTGAAGGAACTGAATAATTATTTATAAACAGGCAAAGAACAGATTGCTGTGGAAAATATAAATATCCTCACAGTATCTGTGGTCTTAGCTTTGCCTTGATCAACATGTAAATTTCTTTGTGACTCTTCTGTTGCAAAAAATTCTCCTTTCTAAAGCTGTACAACAAATCTTACCAATGTCATTGTACCTACCAGTATACATGCAATTTGAACACAAAAATATTTTCACGAAGATGAAGCATAAATTTCTCCTTTGTAAACATAGGAAAGGTAGGAAATTGATATGAAAGAAATAACTGAAGGAAGAAAATATCACTTTATTCTACTGAAACCTAAAAATAAATTCAAAGGGGCATGCCTACTACTCTCAGGAGTACATAGGGATTTCTTGCTGACATTAGGTTCTCCAAATTGAATGTCAGAATCACCAAGAACAGGGGTAGGCTAGGAAGTTAAATTTATTATTAGAAGGGCAAGATGAAAAATCATGATTATCATTAGGAAAACCTCTAAAACGTATTTGTACATTATCTTGGGGAAAATACAAGTGTCACATGTTAACAATAGCTAGGCAAAAATACCGTGCTACGCTGTTATGTCCCTTGGGCCCTACCTACCTAACGACAAGATATTGTAGATTGTGCATGCACACCAGAAATTTACCATTTCCTTGAAAGGCAGAGATAAGTATTTTTGAGGCTTTTACACACAAAAGAATAAAATGAAGCATTGGTTATGTATGTTGCTAGATGACAGTGTCTGTAAATCTACTCATAGATTTTTTGAAGTAGATATGTAACGATTTAAGAGGCAAATATGTAACACAAAGATTCCACTCTTTGTAAACAAAAGAATAGGTAAATATCCTATCTGTATTTTGGTATCTTTTTTTTTTAAATGAAGTCAGAGTGAAAGGAAGACATCATATAGGCACCCAGTTAAATTTATTCATATGATGTCCACTGGACAAAACATCCTCGAAGTTTTTGTCAGAATGGTTAGAAACATCTGCCAAATAGCCAGAAGGTACTAGTATTAAAAATACTTCACAGCTGTCAGATCTGAGTCTTGAGCTTGCAAAAGAAGAATAGTACATACTAATAAATGAAGGGGTATGCATATCATCCCTCCCTGTTCTTTTTACTTCAGAGAAAGTAAGCCTCTGATCACACAATGGCATAAACACGAGGTTAGAGATGGGGGTCGGTTTTCTTATTTTAAGGGGGACACACCAGAATGGTGTTACTGTACAGTCAGCTGCCAGGTGTCAGTGAACCACCCATCAAAACTCCTGTGAATCTGCATTCCTACTAAGCTTTCTCTCACAGCATCCTTACTAGTTGCAGCCCAGCCTTGGATCCTCTTAAATGCTCTGTGGTCCTACCTACCAAGCTAACCCACCTCTTAGCTATGCCCAGCCCAAAGGCTAGTAGAACAGAATAGGCC
This sequence comes from Phaethon aethereus, assembly GCF_964289735.1. Lineage (NCBI taxonomy): Eukaryota > Metazoa > Chordata > Aves > Phaethontiformes > Phaethontidae > Phaethon > Phaethon aethereus. The sequence goes on along the minus strand of NC_138589.1, from coordinate 10,688,325 downwards.
ACACAGCCAGATTGCAGAAATGTGTGAAAGAAGATCATACCTATGTGAGGCAGAAATAGTTTGTGGGAGTAACTTTAATAGGACTTGATGGGTCATGAAATTTTAAAGCAGTCATTCAATAAAAATAGTAAAGCAACAAAGCTTAAACTAACATATGAGTAATTTATATATAAAACTATATACAAATCTTCATATGTAAATATCCATATAATTAATCTTATATATTTATTAGAAATTAAGTAAGATCTGTTTGGGCAAGAACTTTGGAAAATATCTGAAAAATTATCTTGTTACAACTTCTAAAATGAATTTAAAAAATAAGACAGATGTCTCTGATCAGGAGATGATAAGAAACAAACTCTGAAAAATCATACTGCCAGCACTGAAAAACCTAGAAACATTATTAATACAAGACAAATCACAGTTTGAGACTACTAGATTCTCAAGGAGCCCATGCAAGAGATGAGCATGTATGTGAGTGATTAGAGGGTCAGGATCTAAGAACCAAGTGTTTGGCTTTATTTTTTAATAAATCACACAAAAAAAAAAAAAATTGAGGAAATAAATTTACAGAATACAAATTCAGGAATGCTAATTGCTGAGAGTTCCTTTGTGTACTCCAATGTGTTAAAAGATGAATATTCAGTGGTTTAATAAGTTTACTATCAGCCATGTCCAGTGAGGAATAGTTGGTGTGGAAAGGAAGAGAGAGAACATCAGTACTGAGCCTTTTAGTATGACTCCTTTATGAGCTGCAGTTGACCACGCAGCCCAAAATAAGGCATGTTCTGGGAGTGGCCTGGCTCAGAGAGGCAGGGGTTATAGCATCCCTGTGGTTATGATTGTAGGAAACAAGTTTGGGCTTGCATATTCTCAGTGGGCATCTTGACAAGTAGAAAGGGCAGACCAACGTTTGCCTTTACTCCCCTGAAATGATCCTGTCTGAGCTCAGCAACCACTGCACAGGTTGCAAAAGGACAGTGTGATTGTGCTGGTTGCCATTCAGACCGGCACAGGTGGCAGATCCCACTAAATGTGGCTCTGACAACAGCCGCCTCAGAGACTGATAGTGATTTACCCTGCTGCAAAGGTGGGCAAGTGTGTACTAATGAACCAGGCTGTCCCCTTACACAGGGAGCAACTATACAGCATGTGTCACTCTGGGTTGCCCTTTAGCCTTTTTTCCTTCAAGGGTGAAGTTTTCCTTTTTGCTAGGTCTCCTTAGCCATATTGAGTATCTGTGTGACTGCCTTTCCTCAAGCTGGAACAAAGGCCTGTCACAGTCTGTTCGTAAATAAATGACCCAAGGTCACAGGAGATCTCACAGAAAGGAATGGAAATCCTCACGTTTTGAGCCAATATCTAGAAGTGCTTTCCTTGAGTGTCCTCACTTATGTAAGTAGTTCAATTAATTTGAGAATGAGTAAGGAAAATTTGACTACATCTCTTATGCAAGTATATCATTAGATCCCTTTGTTACGCTCTTGCAGTTTCCAGTATACCATTTTTAAGCAATGAATTTGGCTTTTTCTTCCAGAGGTTTCATTCCTTTTTGGAGTATTACTTAAGTCTTCATGTTCATTGCGGTTAAGCTGAGAAGCAGATAAATGCATAAACTAATGTCCCGATCAGCATCTGCTTTATGACTGTTCTCCTTTTATCACATTTGTCCACAATGTTATTCTGTTCGTTTTCCAGTGCGGAAAGTAGCAGAGTGAGGCCCTAATCCTACATTTGTCCATATGGGCTCCATAACCCACACTGGGATTTTATTATTTCAGTAACATTGCCAAGTGCTATAAACAGCCAAAACCTTTTGTCTGTGACGTTTTTTCAGAACTTCAGACTTTAGGTGTCTTGTTTTGTTTTTTTTCCTTATTCATGACAATTCCTTAAATGGTTAATGGTTCAAATCTTGAAAATACAAACCTTGTGTCTGGGGAATACTGTGAATTTTTTCTATCTATCTCAGGGCAATAATACAGAGATTTGGATCTAAGATAGGGATGTTTCTCTTCTGATACCTTTCTGTACTTTCGATGCTTGTTCAGGCTATGTGGCAGGTACATTAAAGTTATGGAAACATAGTAACACTTTAAATTAAGGTGATATTTATAAATATTTTATTATTTATACAGCATTCGATAACACGCTTGTAAAAAAACTTGGAAGTATGCATTGAACCAGCTGACAAACTATTTGAACAATACTTACATCTTAAAATATTGTTGTAACAGCTTATCGCCTTGCTGTGGCAGCATTTTAAGCATTTATTGATGATGTATTTTATAACATGCCTTACAATAAGTTATTAAAGAATGTAGTGGCACCAACTAATCATTTCACAAACATGAATAAACCATTTATGCAGGGCACCTTAATTTAAAGTGCTTGTAGAAACTTGCATAAAATGTTTTGAACAGCTGACATGCAGTATTGGTGCTTCGTGTAGTGCCAAAGTGGTGTCATGTCCTACTATACGCAAGAGTCTTATGTGGAACTGGAACTTTATTGCTTCCAGTGATAGAGCTGGGAACTGCACAACAATTCCAAACACAAAATGCTGTATATCTTTTCCAAAAGAGAATATGAGGATGTGCATAAGCAACATCCAGGAGATATTGGTGACAAATAATATAGAAGCATGTTATTGCTCATTTCTTACTTAAGAAAAAAGGAAGAAAAAAATCCACTTGCTTTTAACAGTAATCCAACCTGTGTGTAAGAAAACACTATTCAGATATAGAGTCTGTATTTAGCACCTTGTCAAGCAATTAAAAGCCTGTGTGATAATCCAAATTCAGTGAGCAAATAAATAATCTTTATATGCCAAAGAAAAAGTATTTATACCATCAAAATAAAACTATGAGACATGTAGAAGGTAAATATCAAGAAATAAATTTGTACAGTAATACTAAAATCATTCTAAAAATCAGAAAAATAAGTCAGGTAATTAAAAATCATATGAAAAACACTGCTGCAATTCTTACTCTTAGCTATGATTTACTAGGAGCATTTAAAGCAACGCTAAAAAAATAATGAAGTCATACCTTATTCCCTCCCCCTGCAGATATAGATTTTATTTGACCTATTGCCTTTAAAGCAGAAAGGCTTAAAAAAGCACTTTTTACATGATAAAACTCAAAGACAAAAGAGAGAATGCAAATCATTTCTATATTACATATATGTTGCTCCATTTGGCAAAATGAAATTGGATCTTTTCATCTCCTTACTGTAGAACAAAAACAGAGCAATATTATGAAATTTTGCAGGGCTTTATTTCTAGGCGTCTTTTGTGTCCAGTCTTTTAAACTCAGGTTTTTCTGCCTTTTTTACTGACAAGCCCACAATTTTCAGAAAAGAAAGCTAGCATTAATTAAGACAGTGCCAGCTGTAATTTTCTTGGGAAGTAAATTTCTGCACAACTAAAGGTTACAGAGACCTTTTCACTGTCAAAATTTACTACAGCCTGTGAATGTTAATGTTTCTAATGAAGACATGTTCTCTGTCCCTGAACTTAAAAGTACCCTGAGAAGAAGGCAAAGAGGAAAAAAAACTCTATTTGACGAATGTATCTGGAGTCTGTGCATTAATGCAGGGTTATGCCTGCTGGTGCATATTGTAATTATAGTGTTTGGATAGCCTTGTTTTCTAAACAAGGAGTATTGCTATAAATTGGCAATTTTGCATGAAGAGTAGGCTTGTAGTAGGTGCCTTATGTTACAAATAAGACAGTGGTATAATAAGCATTTAACCCATTAGACTTAGGGATATTCTCAGCTAAGTCTGGAGAGGAGCTGTAATATAGAATATGGAATGAAAAGGAACTTTCAGTCTTTTATATGAATGCAGCAGAAGAGCATTCATTATTTGTAGTTCTAATAATAAATTTTTCCTCCATTTGAAATTAAATCAGCTGCTTCTAATGAGAAATATCCGGCTTTGCTTTTCTATTTCTTTGAAGTTGATTATACAGTAATCAACTATATATAGTTGTATAGTTTTTGTTGTTCTGTGAATGCGCATTTTTCCCCTATCCCTACAGTATTTACTGCCATACAAAGTGGCAAATAAAAGGAAAAACTCAGCATCGTCGAAAAGTTTATATTCTTCAATTTTTGCTGTCATGTATTTTATGGGATGTTTTATTTTTCTATTCTTTGTAGGGTTTTTTCTAAAGTAGAATGATAATTGTTTTAAAAAAATCTGCTTGTTGTCTTGTGTATGAGGCTCTCAAAACAGAAACTCTTATTGTTTGAAATTACTTTTGATTACTCATGCATCATCCTGGTCAGTATGGGTAAGAAAGAAATTAGCCTTGTTCATGACTGTGTTGGTTAAAAATGGTAAAAGCAAAGGAATGCAGATTTTGTAACATTTTAGACATATGATCCTAATGATATGCAGAACATATCCATGTTTAATGTGGAATTGCTTTAAAAATGGGGCATTAGATTGCAAACTGAGTATTTTTTCTGCATCAGAATGTTCAGGTAGCTTCCCTTTCTCTTCCTCACCCTTCCTCCCCAAATTTTCAAGACCTAAGAGCCTAGGTTTTCAAGACACTGAGCTTTATGGCCAGATATGAGCCAGTCTCTAGTATTTCTTAGGAGAAGGCAGTAAATACCACAAGATTGCAAGTGGCTATAGTAATTCTATCCAAAGAGCAAGGGAACGTCAGATATGTCTGTGTCAGCCTTTGCGGCAGTGGCAGAACCTCGAAGTCGGTTGTGGAGTGTTTTTGCCATGCTGTTGATTTATATATCAGCTGTATTGATGAGGGTTGTCTTTTCATTCTGCCCATCAGCATTAGGGAATAGGATGGAGCACTGGGACAAAACCGTGGGAAATCAATGTCTTTATAAATATCTATATGGACACTAGGATAATCTATTAAAAGCCATGACTATCTTATACCAATAGAGATATCAGATCTCATTACCCATCCAATCCCTTTTTGCAACATGTAAATTGGACTTCATTTTGACTCTCTCCCAGTCCAACACATGCACATTACTGCTGAACACCCTTTCAAGATATCTCAAAAGTACATATTTCATGTCTTCATCAGTTTAGTCTGCTACGTGGTCAGTCATTCAGAATAATAATTTAAGATCTGTTGGCTAATAAGTCAATATACTAGATACTGTAAGTCTAGATAGTAACTTGGTACGGCATAGTTAATAGTCTTAGAGCACTGCAGAATGAGATAAAAACGATGCAATACTGGTAGACTGCTATCTGTAGGCAACAGTCACTGTGAAGGGGTATTGGGCAAAAAATCTTTTCCTGGGAAAAAGGCATGGCTCAGCAGCATAAAAAGCCATGCTTGTGCATAGCCTGGGATGGGAAAGATTCTCTCAGGATATCTGAGCTTTTGTTTAGGGATTTCACATGGATTTGCACAGATTTTAGTTACACTTGGACAAATCACAAGACATCATTGTTGCCTTTTAAAAAGAGCTTGTTTCCACTTAATTTAAACCTGCTCCTAATTGACTTGATCTGAGCCCGAATAGTCTTTGCTCAAGTGAAATAAGTACATCACCCATTTCCTACTTGAATTGGTTTCAGATCTGACCTTTAGTTAAGCCAGTGTATCTTAGTATGAAGATACAAACCTTAAGCCTTAAACTTCCTACTGTGAGTAAATATAAGTAAGCAAAATATGTAAGTGAGCATTGCCTTATGAAAATCATGTTTGGAAACATGAGCTGGAGAAAGTGCCATAAAACTATGTTACTAAGGTAACAGATCACGTTGTCTATACATCTTCTGAGCAGCTATCCTATGTCCTTTAGACTATTAGGTCTTGACAGAGATTTTGAAGGAAGGTATGTAAGGAGTCAGAAAAAGTGTTGCTAAAACTTAATAAGAAATGAGAACATCTGAACTGTTAAAAGTTATTTTAATTGTTCTGTGTTTTGATATAAAATACAGGAATATTAAGGCCTTGTTATTCCTTCTCAGGAAGAAAGACCTGAACTGTTGTTGTCTACTGTTCTCATCATTTATTCCTGCTGATAGGTTATGTAAAAAAAAAAAAAAAAGAAAAAAAAGAAAAAGAAAATTTTAGCTTATTTTATTATTTAAGGCAATATACCCCAACCCTTTTTCTGCTGAGTTCTCTTCTTAGCAAGCAAAGAGGAATGCACTACTGGGGTATGGTTAGAGACAGACAATGATCTGAACATATTTAAATCTATAGTTGAACTTTCGCTGTCGCTTGTTTTTTTTGTCTCTGGTCCTTGTATAATATCTTGGAGAGGAACAAAATACTTTACTTGAATTTATTTTAGTATATCAGGGATATTATCATTTTCAGAGCAGAAAATCTGTTATAAGAAAATCTCCTGCTGTGTTTTCTCTTAGATGTCCTCAAAAATAAAGAGGAGAAATCAAGAAAAGTGAAAAAAGAAAATAGGAGCCATCTATCTTGGTTTATTTTGTAGGGCTTTGTCTTATCACCTGAGTTGCCAAATGGCACAAATGCCTGTTAGTTTGTTTGGGTTTTTTTAAACCCTTGTTTCTGGATGGGGAGGGGAAGAAATCTGTGGCAAGTGGGTTAAAGATAGGTGAGAAAACCCTTTAGATGAAGGCCAACTGAATAAACACCACATTTCTAAAATATGAACAAGTGGTACAGAAGGTTGATGGAAAAGAGAATTCTCTTGAGAAAGGGCACTATGGAGAAGGCAGTGGAGGTTACTGTGCATAGGGTGATGCTATGGAGCCTACAAATCCATAGCTGGATCTCAATAAAAAAAAAAAAATCAGATCACAATCAAAAAAACTTTACATAAATTGAAACTGAGTCACTATTTTTTGAGTAATGATTCTATTTGACTCCTATGTAATTTACCCCTTCAGGTCCTGAGATCTGTCATTCTTTTCTTCATTGTCATATATTTAGTAATGGGACAGCAGCATGCTGAGAAGTGAAATTTCTTCTGTATAGTCCCTTAACAAATAATGCAAATAATCTCACTGCAGTACTAGCCTTGAAAAAATGCAATTATATATATATTCTGTGTTTCCTACATAGCTGAAATACATTCAGTAGTTACCTTCTGCATGGCGAAGCAGTAGTGGAAGCATGCTGAAGGTGACGGTTAAGTCTGTGACTATCACCCACTTTTTATCAAAGGAGAACAGATGGGAATATATTGACTATTGTGGCGACTGTACACGAAGACTCCTAAGCGTATTGAGAGCAGAAGGCTAGACTGGAAGGGACTAGGAATGACATATACATATATAAGACTTCTGTCCATCCAGAACAGGAACTGGGTGGGATGAATGATTTATTTTTTTTTTCCCCCAAGGAAAATAATAATAGCTGAAAATATTAGAAATCTGGCTTAAAAGAAAAAAAAAACAACATACTAATTCCCTTAGTGGTCTTCATTAACTTGGTACTTAGAGAGGGAGGTAGATCACAAAAGCATTGGCTGAAACTAGAAGATGAGAACATGATTCACGAATATGAATGTGGGCAGTGCACACTCCCTTGTGACTCAGAAATGAGTATTTTAAATGTGATTCATAAGGAAAATAATTGTTTTATCAGATGCATTACTTGCATATGGCTGGGGTTAATATTCACCTTATTTAAAATTGAAATTCAACTACTGTATCAGCATAGTGGTTCTTTCCAACATAGACGCTAAAGAAAAGAAAGAAACTGTTTTATTCACTAACATGACACAGTTACTCTTCTCCGCACAAGTGACATTTGAGTATTGATCGCTGTTCTGCAAAGGAGCTTGACATGCTTTTTGCAAGGCTCCTGGTGTGTGTTGTTTATTAGAAAAGATTTTCTGAGTAACATGAATAAAATCTGGAGATAACATCCATACAGGTTTATGAATCATGTCCTTGCATCTGTTGAACCAAGAAACATACCAGGAGGTTGGTTGTGTGTTAGTAGTGACAGCCTCTGTTGCCTCAGATTGCCAGAGTTCACATTAGGCCAGATTGGGAAGATGGCATCCTGCCTCCTGGACCAATTTTGATCTTAAGAGATGTATCAGCTAGTCTACTTAATGACCCTAACTGTTTATAACAAAGTACTTATAATTTATTATATTTTTTTTGAGTCACTCAGGTATTTAGGGAATGTCAGTGCCTAAGAACTTATCTTCAACAAAAGAACAAATATTAGAGATTCACATTAAATGTTTTCTAGTTGTATTACAGAATTGTTCAGTAAAGATTAGGGAGGTTTCCATTAAAAGTTTTTTGGGCTGTTTTGGCTATCAGAATGGATGTACAGAGGTGTAATACTCCTTGAGTGATCATAGTTTCCTAATACCACCTGAAGTTCCTTTTCATAATATGGACATATGCTTCTTAGGAAATGTATTAAAACTCTTAGAGAAACTGTATCTCCTGGCACTGAGCATTAAATTTGAATTGGCTAGCGCAAGCAAGCTGCGGCATAGAACTCAATGTGTACGAAGAACAGCTGGTGGGAAGGAGAGGCGGCTGTGTATGCAAGAGGAGAGATGCGCTTTCCAGAGATTATCAGGTCCTTCGTTAGTGTGAGGCAAACCATGCATCATACCTGTGTGCATGTGTGGGTTTAGGTTTTGAAAACTTTCTTACTTGTGCTGCACTTAGGTTTTTTAATATTTTCATTTACTACTGATGTCTAGTATCTTGTAAGTGGATGTCGTGTAGAAAAGCAACTGCTTGCTTGCATTTTTTTCAAATTTTTCAAAGTATTTTGCTTTTTAAATAGTTTCATTATGGTTATGTATAGCAACATTGTTGAGTACTGTATCTTGGTTATGGCTATTAGAAAATGTTTTTTAGTAGTCTGAGGCTTTTAAATGCACTATAGTCTTATTCTTTCTTTGATCCTGTGAAGAATCCATTGTCATTTGACACTTGTACTTATTTGGTTAATTGAACGACTCAGCATTTCCCCTGATTAGCTCAGTGTTCAGTTAAAAAATGTTGGCAATTCAGTGAAAAGAGCATGGAGTTTATATCTTTTCTTAAGACTCTTTGGTAGTGGTTCCATTTTGAATGTGGTAGTCCTGGAAAATCCCTGAATGTTAGTAACAATTGCCTTTGCCTAGTAGAATTCCCAATGTGGAATCTCAAATTATATGATGAGTCTGAAAGTTAAACACAATGAAAACAGTGAAAAAATATTGAGAAAAGTTTTGATTATGTCTGGAACAAAATAAATGGAGCTGCTGGCACTAAGACACAAAATAGTTACTTACAAACCCAGCTCTGGTGCCAATAGCAATGAATTGAATCACAGAATGAGACCTTTTGGAAGGCTTGAGGTTAATTTTAGAGAAAGTGAATGATAAGTGAACTGAGAATTAGTTTCTGCAGCAACAGGATAATCTAGAACTGACCTTAGTGGTCAATGTTGAAAGTTAAAAGGGTGCATCTTAGTACAATAGGGGGCTGAAGTATTCTTTTCTGGAATGGGTATCAGCTGCTGGGACAACTTAGCTGTTTGCAGAGTTATTGTAATTTAGATTTAATCAGAGAGGATTGAAGTCTGCTCACAGAGGAAATGATGGATTTCCAACTCTGTGGATTTCTGCCCTCTAATTGTGATAACTTTTGTCATTTGAGTCTCGCTGCAGTGTAAAAATATTGAATACTGTGAATTTCCATTACGCAAATCTCAAGAATAAAGTAAGAGTTGGGAAGAAATGCTTGGGAGAGATTAACCTCCATCTTTTCCACAGAAGAGCTGGAGGCATCAAACAAGGCTAGAGGCAGGTAAATGAGTAGCAAAACAATGCAGTAGCCTCAAAATGTAGTTGAACTATGGAACTCTCTGTTAGATGATGCTGTGGGTGCTAAAAGTTTATGTGGACTTAAAGCAAGGCTTGAAAAACATGTGGAATAGAATTGGGAGTTAAAAAAAAAAACAGCCATAGTCACATCTGTCTTACAAAGTTCTCTAAGCTGAAAATAGTTGGAGGTTTGAAGACTATTATGAGAAAATAATAGTTTGTCCGGCTCTTAAACTTCTTTAGGCATCTGCCTATTATTGCTTTTGGAAACCAGATACTAAGCTAGAATAGCCTTGGATCTGGCTTAATAAGGGAGTTCTCATGAACACACTGCTGGTAGTCATCTCTTCAAATACAAACGGTGATTTAAAATGTTCTAGTCCTCTTGCCAGACTGAGAGTGTATCCACCCAGCTGGGATGATCTCCTGCAAGCAGCCCTTCTTTGCTGGACCACTGGATTTCAGTTTACATGACTCTAGAAAAGGCAATGTGAAAAAGTCCCGCCCTTACAACAATCTGTTTCCTCAGTGGGACACAGCAGGAGTAGACTATGGCATCAACTGTATCATTCATTTATTCATTCATTACTGGGTCGAGCCCTGGATTCTGACTTGCAAAGTCCCTGTTGTAAGGAATTGTAATGGATTGGGGTCAAGAACTTCATCCTCTTCCAGACACCACTGTGGTATTTACAGTCATTAGCCAGAAGACCCCCAGATTAACTGTCATGGGGTTATCAAGACAGGAAATATTCTTAGGAGTGATGCAAGGAATGAGCCAAAGCCTGGAAAACATGCTTGCAGAGAGCTATCACCATTTTCTGTAGGCTGCCCTGAACAATCCTCATCTTTAACAAACTGTTTTCTTTTGTTTTTCTTTATTGAGAGATCTAAATGGGTGTTCTGGCCCAGAAGCCACAAATTAAACTTTAGAGGAAAAAGGAGATTTGCCTGTCCTCACTAGGCTGGTCCCAAGGTTTTTCTGTTTTATCACTGAGAAAGACCTGTAGAAATGCCAGTACTGAGTGAGGGAGAGGGAGTTGCATTCATTTCTGGATATTATTTATTGGATTTTTTAAAACTGACCTGAGAAAAATCTTTATTTAAAATATTTACTGCAAATTATATTGTTAGTGTTCTACAACAAATGGTCACTTAATAGTTATTTTGCTGGCAAAAATAAAAAGCCTGGACCCCACACCTGTTCAGCTGTAACTGACAAACAAAACAATCTTGCAATCAGAGTGAAAACAAACCAAATGTCCGTGAATTTTCGAAGAAAATATAACTCCTCCATGTAGCCCTAGGACAACATAGTCTGTTTGTTGGGAAGCATACTTAGTCGTGAGCTACAAATCTCTTTGCTGTGAGACTGAATGATTGTCATACATTTTGTTCTCTTTGTCTCAGTTGATAGTATCTATAGTACTATTCAGAGATAGAAAATTTGTGTCTGTCACTGTACCTGTCAGAAAGGAGCAATACCCTCTGGCAGCAACAGTCTACTTCATGGAGTTTTATTAGTATAATGAATGAAAGCCCAGTAGCATGCCCTGTAACACTTCTAAACTTTGGATTTTAAAAGGAATCATTATTAACAGTGAAAAACAACTAGCAGCTTGTTTTATGTACACTTTGTTAAAAGCTCCACATATTTTTAAGAAGAGATTAATCTACAGTAATTTGTCGTCAGGCTCTGAGTGAATGTAATATAGTCCATACGAATGCAGAAGGTTCTGCAGGAAATTTGTAAACATAATGCAATCATGTGTTTGCATTTGTGACTCCGGAGTAGCTCGCAGCAGCTGTATAAACTTCTACTCTTGCACAGAAGAGATACTTTGTGTGACTACAGCTGTGGACTGTTAATTGCATGTGATGCTTTCCTTGGCCTCCAGATATGTTAATAACAGGAATGTGCACCAGTTGCTGTCCCTCTGTCTCTTTCTCTGATTCTTTTCTTCCTCTTAACTTTTTCTCCCAAAAGGTCGATAACATTTTATAAAAGGCCCTGGTTACCTTGTGGCATATCCTTTTTGAGCACTAAGCACAAACACATTCAATAAACTGTGAAGGAAATGTTTCTCATTTACTACTTCCAGTAAAAGAAAAAACTAAATAGCAAAGACTGCTCTGTGTGTTTTCAAGGTCTAGGGATAATTCTTTTAATAAAAACTCACTTTTCTAATGCTTTCTAGGCCCCGCATCTCCATGCCAATGACAGGCATGATCCAAGTCTGTTGCAATCTGAGGGAAACTCCTGCTGACTGCCGTGATTCAGGCCCAGTTGCTTTTCTGGGTTCCCTCTCTTTAGACAATGTTAATTTCTCAGCTCCCACAAACTTATTTGCCAAAGAGGATACAGAGCATATTCTGTCTTACAGTGGTGGGAGATTGCTGGAAAGAATGCATTCAGACCATCAGATTGTTCTTTCTTTGGTCTAGCCCATCTTAAACATTACATGGCTTTTGAGATTATCACTCTTTTACTACACAGCCAGCAGCACTCTTGATGCTCTAACTTCCCATACTGCAGGAGTCGGGCAGCTTCCTTGGAAATGTAAGAGTGCTCCAGGAAGCTGATGAATCAATTGAAAGGTCACTCAGGAAACAAACATGCAGGGCCGCATGCTGTGATCTGTGCAGCTGAGATGTCAGCAGAAGTTCACAAACACTAATATGGGATGGATACGGACTGATTCACCATGAATGTAGATCATAGTCATTAAGATACTGATATTACATTATGCTGATATTACAGCATAATAATGCTGCTGCTTTTGCTCCAGCACATTATCTCATTTGTTTGGATATTTCTGTCCTAGCAAAGAATATGCATTTATAGCACTTCTCTGCCTCCAGCTTGTCCAGGAACACAGAGCTGAACTTAAGTTTCCAGATATCCTGCAGCATGTGAATAGTCATCATAAACTTCATATCTGAGTAGCAGTAGTTGAACTTACCTGTTGGTACCAGTTCCCACATTATTTTAATCAAGCACCAAAAGATGTCTTTCAAAAATCTAATTCTAGCAAAATATTTCATCTTGTATTTTTCAGTTGCATAAATTCCATTCATTCTGTCTAGCAATACATCTCACATTTACTTATAACCAGTATTCTCCAACACGTTAGGAGAATGCTAAACAGCTTATACACTTTCTTGGAGGATCACCTAGAAAGTGTCTCATCCTATCTCTTCTTCTTCACAGTATGATTTAGATGTGGTATTTAATTATACTGGACATCTCATTATCACTGTTATGGCACATTGGTATGAGTGACTTGAGATACAGAAAGACTTAAGCTAGTGGTTTGTTCAGTAAGCAGGCATTTGATTGAAAACAAAATGGCAAGACATCAATGTCTACAAGTACTGTAAGAACTTTACATACCAAGTAACTGCATTGAAAAATTTCTCTCTGCCCCAATCCTTTCTAAATTTTTAGTAACTTGCTAAGCATTCTTTTCTCTCGTTTTCCTGCTGTCAGATAAGTGAATTAACTTCCAGAATCCTCCCAAGCAGCTTCGTTATTATTTTGTGGTTTTTCTTTCTCTACTGAGAGACCACAGTTCTGGATGAATATAGGTAGCTTCTACATTTCTCTGCATGTACCTTACTACAGACATATGTATCTAAGGAACATTGTGTATTCTCCTCCTTTGTGTCTCAATACTAAAATTTACTTCTACCTTATTTTCCTTGTCATCTTCTTAGAACGCTTAGCCCATTGTAATGAAAACTACTAATACATTAAAAGTGTTTTAATAGCTATTGTAATTCCTGCATTTGCTAGAGAGAAATGAGCTTACTGCGTCCAAAAAGGGAAAGGTTACAGATTGCCATATTTACTTGACTGCCAGATTCTTGCCCAGATTGTATGTGATGACTAATGCCAGGCCTTAAGCATTGGTGAAAATATCTATATCCCAGCTCACAGTCTAATAACAGAATTTATCCCTTCTTGGAGGTATTGTTCTGGGTGATCTGAAATTTCTAAGCCCCACTTTTATGAAAACTGTAGTCTTGCTATATTCTGAGCACCAATATAACATTATTGAGCTGACCCATAGATCTTGTATATTAGTAACCTTATCTGAGGATTGCTGAATGCACAAAGGGAGGAGATAGAGTAGTCTCAATGAAGACAGTCTCTGTACACTGCCCAAAGAAATGGGAGGGTGGAGTACCTGATTATTATTATTCCTGGTGATCAAGGATGTGTTTGAAAGAAATTACATCTGAGCTGAGGAGAATTTGTTTGTGTGAGTTTTCTTGCAGAAGGCCTGAAAAGGAAAGACATGGAGTAGCGAGGTTTTGGAGATTTTTCTTTTGCTGTCTATATAGCTTTCATGTTGTCTTACCATTGAAGCTTATGTTCCTAAAAAGTAGCACCAGTCCCTTTCAGAAGTTAAAAATAATATAGAAAGAATGCACTAATAGCCAGTACTCATATTGAGTAAAGAGTACACAATGCAAAACTTATCCCGCAGAAGAAAATAAATAGAAGACAGATCTCCCAAGACACTCTTCCCGCTTAGTCAAGGCTTGCCAACTCTGCTTACAATCAGGGCCAAATAATGCTGTTCTCTGTCCTCCAACTCTCCTTTCCCCATCATAGAAGCTTTACAAACTTTGGCTCTTCTTTCCTTTTTTTAATGTAAGTTTTCATCAAGCCCTGTTTCTATGCTTCATATCAGCAGATACCACATTTTCTTTCTATTCTTGCCAGAATTCTCACCCATTTCCTTTATAATTGTTACCTGAGCTATTTTTATTGCTCTCCTCCCTGAACTCTCTTTTCCACTGCCCTTCTTTGAAATGCACTCAAAAAATTCCTGACCATGGTCTGGACATATTTTTCCTATGTATTGGAGTCTTCTTACCCTATCAGGCCCCAAATTCAAAATTGGCATTGCACTAAGAGTTGCTCCAGCCTGCATCTTATCTCAGCTGTAGCCTTGCTCTTTGTTTCTCTGGCTCTCTTTATTGCACTGAACCTCTTTTCACTTGCTCAAACTTTGTTTTTAAAGCTTCCCTTGTGAACCTGGTGTAGGATTCTAGATTCATTGCATATGGCCTCTCAGCTCCTCCTTTCCAGATGTTAAGCTACCTCAACTTGTCTGCATATGGTCTAGTAAATTTTTGGTGAGTAGGAATCATGACATCTTTTGTTTGTCTCTAAAGAGCAATGTCCTCTTCAGAATAGCCTCATTTCTTCTCTCGGACACCTGGTCAGTAGCAGCTATATTAACTGGCTTTCTAAGGATTTGGGCTTTTACATAAAGTGGAATTTCTGGGTAGCCTGAAACCAGTAATGTGGCTCCAGGAATCTCAGTTTTCTCTCAGGCAGTTGATGTAAATTCTTGCAGCCCTTGAGTGTGTCAAAGGTGGTGTCAAGTGCAAGCGTGATGCCTGTTTTGGACTGAACTCAATACGGCATTAAAGCATCTTAAAATCATTATTGCCTCTTTTTCTGGTCCTTCATCAACTCCTTCATAGTCCAAGTAGAGAGCTAACAGTATAACAGATAAACCAAACCAGAAATCATCTGGGAAGCCTGTTTCAAGAGTTAGATCCATGTCAAATGGACACTCTCCATGAAGATCTACTAAGCAGGTCTGGAAGGCGCAAGCTGTGAATCTGTCTCAAGTGTCCTTAAGTCTAGACTCATGGCCTGTGATTTCTCAGCTCTCCCTTTCCAGATGCTAAGCCTCCTCAGCCCCTCTGTCTGCATGGTTTCTAGAAAATGCCCTTGTACAACCTATATTGGGTCCAGCAAGGCTCCACCTATGGCTAAACTTGAGTCTGCAATGAGTCAAAACAGACAAAAGTTATGCTTCAAAGCAGCCTTTGCCACAAGTGTATGTTTAGGCTACATTAAGTGTTGTTTCCTGACAAAAACTTCTGCATTAGATGTCAAATATTTTTAAATTATTTAATAATAATATTCTCTTCTCATATTCCAGAAACAATGAGTGTAAGTACCTTAAAACAACTTTAGTCTCTAAACATCTTAGATGTCTTTACAGAGTGCATCTATAAAACAAAAGATTTGTAATGAAAAACCATGTATTCCATTATCGAAAAATTACATATCTGTGTGGAGTCTTTCTGACAGACATTTACAACAGATGCTTTTTTCATACAAACTTCATCTTTTAATTCATTCTCTGTCTTATTCTTTCTGCTTGAAAGACATACAGCTCATGGGTTAGATCTTCAGACAAACTGCTACTAAACATGTCAATAATTCCATGTCTAACCTGCAAGAAAAGTTATTTTGGATATATATTGTTTCTTGGTTTTGTTCAAGTTCACTGAAATTACACAGATATACTACTAAAGCAGGTACCTATTTTACATGAAAATCTGATGTTATTGTGCTTACAGGGAATTTGATTCTAAGTGAATTTTATTCATCAGAATTGGTTTCTCTTTAAACGTTTGGTGGGGTTTTTTTATGCAGTATTTTCTTTCTGCAGAAATGAAGCCTATGTACTATTTTTTCGTTGTGTCATTCACAGACTTTTTAATAACATATTTCACTTCAAGTGATGATGTCTCCAACTACCCTTGTGGAGTGAGTCTTTCAGTTTAGAGAATTCAAAAAACGTGTGGACATGGCACTTCAGGACATGGTTTAGTGGGCATGGTGGTGTTGCATTGATGGTTGGACTTGATGATCTTGAAGGTCTTTTCCAACCTTAATGATTCTGTGATTCTGCGATGAACGGAAGCTGCTTCTTTAACTGTTCGATAATCAAAAGCTAGGGCTGGGAGAATTCACTGCATGAGTGCATGAGAATTCGTTCTTCTGGTTTGTGAGAGAAATCCTGAAGAGAATTACTATGGAGCCAAACAGGTGAAAAGAGAAACCTGCCTGTATTTACATATATGCAAACTGTACCGGTTAGTACCTGCTTGAGGTACTAGTTAAGTGCAGTGGAAAAACTTTTATGTTTGCATATATTTTTCTTTAGAATACAGTATGCCTGTGTACATCTATCACCCTTTTAGGCCAGTACAGATCATTTGTGTTTCATACCTCTTCTCTGACAAGATGATGAACTTGAATCTGATTACATACAAAAGTCGCTTAACTATTTAAATGCACAATGATGCTTGTTATTGCCCACCCCTTAAACCTCTACAGCAGTTCTTTTGGTACTACTGTGATAATTTGTTCCTCTATGTGAATTAATAAATCTGATCTCTGGGCCACCGTCTTTAATTCAGTTGCCTGTATGGTGAGAAAGTGATTATCTTATTTCTGCCCCAAATCCCATAATTCTCTGCCTGGATAGAGCTTGTGGATGTTGTGACAGAAAGACCACCGTCTTTAATTCAGTTGCCTGTATGGTGAGAAAGTGATTATCTTATTTCTGCCCCAAATCCCATAATTCTCTGCCTGGATAGAGCTTGTGGATGTTGTGACAGAAAGACCATCCTTGACTTACCTGTGACCACTGGCTGCTACATCCTCTAGTCTTAAATTTTGGTGCTGATAAGCAAGGCAGAACCCTGTCTGCTGTGGCTCCCAAGAGCACCATTTCTGTGGTTTTGTTGCAGTTTTGGAGGAGTTGGGGACAGGAAAATATCCATATTTAAGTCATATGTTGAATGGGAGGCTCTCTCCTTACTGTATTGAAGGTATTGATAGAACACCCTTCCCCTTCTCTTCTCCATACTCTTGTCAATCAATAAGGCTTTTTAACAGTAGGACTGCCTACTCCACAGTCACACAGCATGCTCCTAGATGAGCTTTGATGTCAGGTAATCATTGCTGTATATAGTAATAAATGATGTGTTTACATAACAGAATTCCCTTGGCCTTTGATATACTCAGACATATTATCAAAGTGGTGCTATGACATCTTGTACAATAGAAACAATAGGAAAGTGCAGAACTACACAAACTGAGCAAAAGAAAGCTGAGGCCAAACGTATGTTGCAGTGCAATTATGTTATTTACCCTTAGGGCAAGAATCACAGTTGAAGTAAGTTAATATCAATACCCTTATGAAGTCCCCAAGGACTAATTCTGTGATGGACATGGCACTTATTTGAGAAATCACTGGAAATCACTCTCATTGTACCTGTTAATATGGATAAGCAGCTTGAATGGTAGTTCCATTTAAATTTTGGGAACAAATTACATTAAGCTGCTTAATGTGGTTTGCCTTAAGTTGCTTAATGGAGTAAGACTGTCTCAAACCACTGATTTGATTTTCCCCATAGGCTTCCTTTTCGATGTGGCTTTACTACTTTTTCATATGATTTACCAAAATTTGCCTTTTTTTTTTTTTTTTTTTTTTTTTTACTTTTTGCAATGGCCTCACGCTAGTTATAGAATCATAGAATCATTAAGGTTGGAAAAGACCTTTAAGATCATCAAGTCCAACCGTCCACCAGGGCAACTCTACAGGCTGCCCTATTCACCTCTTTAGAGGAAGAAAAGAGTAAGTTTTGTTTTGTTTCTCACCTTTGCTAAGGCTTTGGAAGATCTTGCAGTCCTTTTTATTCTTTTAGCTATGACACCAGTACTGGGAAACAGCATGTGTGCTACTATAAGCAGTATGTATTCAAGGTTAATTTTCTGTAGATATAATGATACTAATTTACACCAAGAATAATATTTTTACAACATGAAGATACTGCATCTCCCATTCAGTGGTCTGCTGAGCCCCAGCCGAGTGAGGACTTTGACTCTTCCTCTGAATTAAGGGCTCTGTTCCAGAGGTTGGCGTACTCAGGTTTTGAACTGACTGCAAGAGCCCAATGTGGTTGTCAGCCAGTTGTTAGAGACCTTGTTTGACTCCTTCACCTGAAGCTTAATGGGCTTTATTATGCTTTCTGTGCATTGCATAGCAATCTTTGGGACCCTGCTTTCCTCAAGG
>NC_138589.1:10574655-10664655 GCF_964289735.1 Phaethon aethereus | reverse complement strand
AAATTATAGATATATGTCTGTTTCTTTGATGATGTGAGACTAGTAGGTGCATCCCACTTCCATCACACAAAGAACCACACTTTCATGCAGCTTTTTCACTTTGTCACATCACATTTGAAAAAACAACAGTGAAAACATAAATGTTCTATTTTTTTAACAAACAGCCTGTTCAAAGCCAGTTTTGAAGTTCTTCACTTTCTGAATTAATTAAATATAAAATAAGTGTTAAATTGCAAAGTTCAGTGCAGCGAGGATTGTTGCTTATTTTCCATATCTATTTGTCATTACTGTTAACTGTTCTACATATTTCTGAACCAGAGCTACTGAACTGGAATGCTCTTAGCATTTTGACCATTCAAAACAAAGGTGCTTAGAAGGCACTGAAAAGGGAGATTCTTTTGCTTTGTAAATTCTATTGTGAAAAGCTGATAGAATGTTATCACTTCTAAATTATAGAATCTTCAGTAATATTATAACAATGGATTTGGGGCTCAGGATAGTGCTTATAATTATCAAGCATAAGTATGTGTAATATTTTTATATAATAAAAGTGAGACAGATTGTCATTATAATCTCACCCTGCCAACACGAGGAATAGTGCAGACTTACTGTAATATTAGCAGAAGAAATGCTACGTAGTTTGTTGATAGCATTTCTTTACCAGAACGAAAATCTCCATTATAGGTTAATTCATGAATTTGATGTCTGTGGCTAATAGTCAGCCAAAAATAATAATGCATTAGTGTTCAGTCATATAGTAATGTTGTGGTATAACCCAGCAGGCAGCTAAACACCACACAGCCGTTTGCTCACTCCCCCCTAGAGTGGGATGGGAGAGAGAACTGGAAAAAAGGTAAAACTCATGGGATGAGGTAAAGACAATTTAATAGGATAGAAAAGGAAGGGAAAATCATAATAAAGATAAAAGAATATACAAAACAAGTGATGCGCAATGCAATTGCTCACCACCTGCTAACCAATGCTAGCCAGTCCCGCAGCAGTGGCCACCGCACCCCAGCCATCTCCTCCCAGTTTTATTGTTCAGCATGATGTCATATGACATGGAATATCCCTTTGGCCAGTTAGGGTCAGCTCTCCTGGCTGTGTCCCCTCCCAGCTTCTTGTGCACTCCAGCCTCCTCGCTGGCAGGGCCGTATGATAAGGTGAAAAGTTCTTGACTCGGTGCAAGCACTGCTCAGCAACAACTAAAACATCAGTGTGTTATCAACATTATTCTTATCCTAAATCCAAAACTCAGCACTGTACCAGCTACTAGGAAGAAAATTAACTCTATCCTGGACAAAACCAGGACAAGTAATTACTCTAGAAATGCCTTCTATATTTGCAATTTCAACAAAATGCTTAAAATATAATACTAGACAGATACAGGATAGATCCATTACATACTTCTGAGTCACTGCAGAAAAGACTTGATAGCACTTGACTGAAAAGGTTTATATATTTTTTTTAAAGCGTGGCACTTTGTCTCAAGTATTTAGCATTTTAGAGTTTCCTTGTTGTCATTGAACTTGCTCTCCAGCTCTACTGTAATATTTCCTTTTATGTTTTGCTGATGTCCAGTTTTACTTGATAGAAGTAGCTTATTGAGTAAAGCATAACTGTACTTTGTAAAATACTCATCTTGTATCACTTCCTTTAGAGATCAGACATTTCCTTTTCCCATAAGGTCTGAAGATCTGTAAGTTGACATAATTCTGCACAAACCACTCTAGTAGTGTAACTTAGACTGTCCAAATTCCCCTTGGACTGTGGCCTCTGTAACTGTGCCATCACTCACTTAACTTCACCTTATCTTTAAATAAGTTTAACCAGAAGGGACTTGTTCAACTCACCACCTCTTGAGTAATGTGAATTATTAATATGTTCTTCATATGTGTTCGTTAAGCTATATACAGTAAGCCTAAGTGTAACTGTTTATTTTGTTCATCCATAAGTGTGTTACTCCAAGCTTTGAACTCAGGCTAACCACAACAAAAATCTCTCTTTTTTTCTGTTCTTTGATGGAATTTGACATAATTTTTTCATGTTGTACAATGGCAGCAGTGTTGTCTCAGATGGGCACATTACCACGGGAATGCATAAAGAGACATTTCACATGTTCAGTGTTGTTGTGTTGTCACTTTCCAGACCACCTTCCCCTACTGCTTTGCAGGGCTGAATGTACAGGTAACTGTATAGCACCATGTCTTACAATATAAATATGCCACTGTAATGGCTACGGTGGAAGTGATGATTAGAATAGTCCTTTTTTATTAATTCACTACTTTGCTTGCAAAGTTATTAAGCGTTCTTTGTCTGTAGAGGAATGTTAAACATTGTGAAATAAGAATACTGTAAAGCAGTTCTGTTAGCTACTTAAAAGGACCTCAGTTAAAATGGAAATAAACGAAAACAAACACACTGAAATGCAGTACTAAAATGGACTCTCCAGAAAAGATCAGCTAGCGAAAATGGCATTGAAAGCATCATGTATTTATAGGTAATACTAGAGAGCTATACACATGGTCTGTTTAGAGGCAACATATTTGGTGGAAGACAGTTGCACCAGTACTAGTCTAAAATCTTTAAAACAATAATTTTTCTAACTTAGTAAGCTTTGGTTTTCTTTAGTACCTCTGTGTTCCATTTGAAATTTGTCCAGAACAGCAGTGTTTACACATGTCCTGTTAGAAGTAATGCCAGAGGGACCTCAAAGGCATGAGTCTTGTTCCATTCTTCTTTGGTTGATTTTCCTCAAACATAAGATATTTTAACACCTCCATAGGTCATAGAATGAATAGAGTCTATAGAATCAAACATTGTACCGCTTTCAGCATTAAGCATACCCAGGTTAGAGCTTGCTTAATTTATGGCCTGTGAGGCAGCCATGAAACTATGGGTAGGTATATTGTTAGAACAGATTTCATTTTTCAGCAATAAGAGAATTTTATTCTGTTGGGGTTTTTTCAGAACTGAGAGGGAGGTTTTTGTTCTTTTCTGGATTTTTACCAGAACTAAGGGTTTGGTTTGGGGTTTTTTATTTGTTTTTTTTCTTGGGGGTTTCCTCCTGGCCCTGCTTTCTGCGGAATGCTTCTATCTTCTTGTGTACAGTGGGTTTTCTCCTTGGCAAAGCAGCTCCATGGTTTTCTGCTCTTCTGAACTGGAACATGTTCTTCTGTGCTGTTAAGAGCACATAGCTTTGGAGGATCTGCAAAAGACAAGATATTTCATGCATCCCTGTCTGAAGTCTATTTCTGACAGTCCCTTGAAACCCATTCAAAACTCTCCTTAATTATAATAGGACAGGTTTGTGTCTGCTTTCAGTCAATAAAGCTTTGTTCTGCCTCAGGGATTTTACTTGTACCTGATTATATAATGGAGGATAGGAAAAGCAGGCAGTAGTAATTTTAATCCCTCACTATCTTTCATTCAAATAAAAGGTACAAAGAGATTAACTGAAAGGAAGAAATGTGAATATGGTACTGCTAAGGAAACTTTCTACACTAAGAAGTTCTGCTGAGTAGGACACTGAGCTCCCCTCTATTTTCCTTTTTTAAAATGTTTTGGAGTTTGATATTGGACAAAAAGACAGTGTGTTTTAAATTGTAGCCCTCCTTTATTCAGAAAGCTGTAGTACATTGCTGGAAGCATCCAACACATGCTGTGCAGCTCTGAGGTGAAGGTTGTCAGTTCCAGCAGCAAGTACTGCTCGGACCAGCTCAGTACTCCCAGTGCACAGACCCAGGCGTGCTGGAAGCTGGGAAGTGTTAAGGTCAAGCAAACAGCTGTCTATTGAGTTTAGTGATATGTGGAAATGGAGGTTTGGATCAGACCAGACCTTCTACCTTTTCAGGCTCTGGCAATAATTAAGAGTATTGCTTTTGGTACTTCAAACACTGCCTCTGGTAGGGAATGATATAGCAAATGGCCTGTGATGGAAATTTAATCAGATGAAACCACAGGTAGCGTAGGAGTGACCTAAACTGAAAAACTCATTAAAAAACCCCAGAACAAAACAAAACCACTCAATAATATATTCACACAAGCCTGGTCTTTGTGATTCAGATATTTAGTTCTAGATGTAGAAGCTTGAGGTTTCCTTCTGTCAAAGCATTGTTGAAAAGCTGACAATTACATACGAAGTTTTAAACACAACACGGTAATTATTTTTCTGTTGTTAACACAGAGTAGATCTTTTAAATTTTTTATAGGTTTTCTAAAACAAATGAAAATGATACTGTAACTTAGGAAACATGCTAGATTTTTTCTTGGTAAAACTGTTCCAGAAGCCAATGTTTTCAGAGTAAACAGATCTAGCTCTGCACCCTATGATGAATGGTTTGTTATCCCATCGTCAGGTCTGGGTCTAACAATTAAAATAAAAAGGGTTATAGTAGGGAGTAAGGGGAACTACATTTAGATATTGAGGTTCATGTTTTTAGTGCTTACAAAACAATTAATTTCTCAAGGTACTCAACTCACACACTGATAACAACAAATCAGCCTTACAGTGCTCCTCAAGACTGAGTTCTGCAACCCACAGCTTAGAGTCAAGAGTATGAAACCAGGAGCAATAAAGGAGCAAAAGCATTCTCTTTACTTTTTGTATGTGGGTCATCTTAATTGATCCCAGTGGACTTCCTCATTGCTGGACTACCTCAATCAACCCACCTACATCCTCACCTGGAGGAACTTGTCTCTCTTCCTAGCAGCTGAGGCAATACCTTTGGGGAAGAAAAGGTTTCCTCTATTACTCCAGGGAAGATTTTTAACCTCATCATTGCCATATACATTGCTGGGCAGTCACCAGCACAAACAAATCACAAACAATACTTATACCTCCCAACTCACCATATGTTGATTTATACTCATAGAAAGGAAGTTGTGAACTCTACAGTTGGAATAGATATTTTCAATAGCTATATATTTAATTGATTTTCTTACTGTTTCATGCACTTAGCTTAGTCTTGCATGTCTTTCTGAAAATTTGGTTAGCAAGAGCAATAACTACAATGACTTTAAAATATGTACAGTTTTAAAATATGAACCACTGGTCTGAACTGATTGAACCTTTGCTGAAACAGACAAAAAATCACTCTTAACCTGAATAGTAAATGCTGAGGTTTGAAAAAGCTTTGTACAGTTATTGCTGTAGAACTTGTTTGTGTATGATGTTACATATTTCTAGGTGGAAAAAATACTGCAAAAAATCCTAAAGCCATTTAATAAGTATAGTGGTTTTTGCAGCATTTTAGCCAAGTATCTAAAATCAGGAAGCATTAAAATCACTTTAAGACAGACCACTTGTATACAATTTTTACTTTCAGATCTGGATATTTAAGTGAAATTCAGATGAGTTTTATCTAAACTTGTAGGTACTTACACACTTTTCCAAGCATTTTTAGTTTTATTACTTGAAAATGCCTTACCATTTTCTTTTCATAATAATTTTCATAATTATTTAGTGGCTCCGAATGATCATGAAAGATTCATTTATTTCTTCTGCGCAGTTATACCTTTCCTCTGTATCCTCACATTCCATAATAATCTCACAAGAGTTTTTACCTTTGTGTATATACCTAGATGACATGATGGTGATATCCTCTTTAGGTCACAAGGAATAACTGTGGAAACTGGTAACTCTTTTAACTTTCAGTTTTCCTCTCAGACTAATTTGCAAATGACAAAAAGTGATTACCACCTGAAAAAATTTTGGTTCTCTAAACGTGAGTCTTGTTTCACCCCTGCCTGATCTCTTTCCTCATCTATTGCATCTATTCCTGAAATATCAAAATACAAATGCAGTAACACTCAGATTACATCTGCCAAAGTCAAACCATTTGAATAATTCCAAATTAAGAATAGTGATTTATCGTGT
The DNA here is from genome assembly GCF_964289735.1 of Phaethon aethereus. Classification (NCBI taxonomy): domain Eukaryota; kingdom Metazoa; phylum Chordata; class Aves; order Phaethontiformes; family Phaethontidae; genus Phaethon; species Phaethon aethereus. The sequence continues at coordinate 10,658,777 of NC_138589.1, read as the reverse complement.
CCTTAGTCTAGCAGTCCTCAAATACTAACTTGTTCAGCTCTCATGCTGTAACACAATACTACAGGCTGAACTTAAATACTAAATATGAAAAAAGTCTGTTGTAGTGCTGTTCTGGATATTATACTGTTCTTGTGTTTGTTTTCTTTTTTGTTTGTTTGTTTATCAGTGGGGCTAGTAGTGAAACTAAAAAGGAAGAAATAAAGTATGCTTTTAGTATGCAATCATATGATACGCTTTCCACTAAAACCAGTGGAAAGCCAAACAAAAGAAAACTTACTCTTTGGAGGTTTTTTTGTTATCAGTGTTCTAAGTGTTCACTTTTCTCCAGAGCACGCCTATACAAGCAGTTCAAGCAGCCTGTGCGGTTTAAGGGAGCTTGCTGAGCGTTGCCAGCGTTATTCAACACCAGAGGGAAGGGAACTGAGCAGTGCATCCTGCCACACACAGGGCAGCAGCTGTACTGGATGGAGTACTCAGTCCTAACTGTGCAACCAGTAACTGCAGCCCCGTAAGTATTCTTCAAGTGCAAGCTTAATGAATACATATAAAACGTTAAGGGTGTGCATTCTTGTGCTTCCTATAGCTGCACACCTCCCATGTAATTACACTCACCTACTTAAGATGAAAAAAATCTTAATATTGTTCTTAACAATTACAGTGATGCTAAAGAACAGAGTTCAGGATTTGTCAGAAGGAGGTACCTGTGTTTTTGTTGTTTCTGCCTTCAGTTAAGTTTTAACATTTTTGTGTATATAAGCTTTAACTTCTTTGTGTTTTTGAAGTCTATTTAGTATAGTGAGCTTGTTTTTATACTACTACAGTTCAGGCTTTCCTGTTGAAAAGATGAAAGGGAGAAACAATCACAGCTTTTGAGTCATCATAGCTTTTAAACAGTGATGTAGCCAGCTTCTTGCTTCAACCAAGATGTAGGATGTTTTCAAAGTAAAAGCTTCAAGAAGAAATGCATAGTGGACACCTATCCCAAGCATAGAAAAGAACTCTGACACTCACTAATGCTGCCTGCTTGCAACACTTAGCCTGTGAATTGTTACTGAAACTGAAAACTCACAATTACACATTTGATGTACTGGCCTCCTGGAAAACAGTAAATTCCGATGTGCATTAGAAAGCTGAAAACTGATTGTGTATGACAAATCTGTTAAAAGTACAAATTGAGATTTGGTGGGTAATTCTACAATCACTGAAATTAAACAAAGGCTTGGTACTAGGCTTAACTACCCATTGAAGGAATAAGGACACACATTTCCCTGCATCATAATTTGAATAACAAAAATAAAGGAAAGCAGTGAGAGACAATTACATGTGGAATCAACACGTTTAAGATATAATCTTAAAAAGGAAATACAAAGTTGATGTAAGACTTCAGTAGCAGATCTGCATTATTCCTTCAAGTTACTAATACAGTTGGTTCAGTTTGTTTGTGACCTATTAAATTGTGTTTGTATAGCTAATTAACAGAGGACAGTATAGAAGGTAGTCTGTTTTAGCAAATGGCCTCAGAACCTATTTATAGTTATAAAATCTCTATAGCCCTATGAGAAAAAAAGGGATTTAGTTTAAAGATGTAAGATAAGTATGTTCGTGATAATTCTGTGCCCACCATAGAACAGCAAGCTGTCCTTGCTTGCTTTCTTCTAATGTCCACCGACAGAGCAGATCTTCAAAGCTCAAGTCCTATCCATGCTAACACTGGAATAGGTGCCAACCTACAAACAGTGTACAAACACTGCTTGCCCTACTTCATTTTATTTTCATTCTTTAATGGCAATTTATAAGCAATTCTTATAGGAAGAAACAGTATTTTACTCCAGATTTAACTTTCTAAAGGGTTTTTTCATTTCCCTTTCTTTTCAATCTATTTTTAAAATATCCTGTATAGAAATTATCCAGTACTGCTGGTATTTCATTCTACTGAACTATTGTTTTCATTTTGAGAGTCATCTTTTCCTTTCTTTTGAAATAAGACCTAGACTAAATACCAAAATTCTTTCACTGCATATTATGGCTGAGTGCACTAAAATATAAAAACCTTGATTTAAGTATTTTTGTATTCAAAGATCATAGGCAAGTGTTCATTTGAAGGTTCAGTGGCATTTTGAAATGAGAACATCATATATAAAGATGTCAGAGATGGAGCCTCCCACAGTGAGGTTGAAAGAAAAAGAACACAATGAATAGAAGAGTTTCTAGGTTCCAAGGAATTTTAACATCTCATTACTTTACATTACTCCACATATAATTTTCCAATATTTTGTATTATAGACTTTGAATGTATTGGTTAAAATTACTTCATGCCTGACATCAGTTTAATCTTATTCATTATCTCCTTTAAATAAAACCTTAAAAATAGCTGGTTTCAGAAAGTGAGCAATTTTCTGATAGATGCAGGTTCTTCAACATTTGCAAAGTGAACTTCCTGTAAATGAAAACAGAAGGGCTAGGAGATAGCTGTCCCCTACAATTTCTTGAACACTCTAGTATTGCATGAATTTAAGTAACTATAGTTTTTACTATATTTTATTGCAGTTTATAGTATATTTTATTGCATTCAAAATTTTCACGATTAAAGCTCTTGCTACATAACTAAGCAATTCTGACTTTCTCTGTCTAATGATAATGATTTTGATATTATCATTATATAGTCAATGCTTTGATCAGTGTTCATATGTCCTCGGTAATCTAACAAACTGTGTGATAGAACTGTGGTTGCTTGAGGTAGGACTGGATTTTGAGCACAAGTGGAAGTATCTCTATATTTGGTCTAGTAGCTATCTTGAGCTGTACCCAATAGTGAAACTGATGTCACCAATGACCTCATCAGCCACATCTCTTCTTAAAATTTGTGTCCATTTCCATTTCTTACTTCTATGACACAGCTGAAATCTGACTGTAAACAAATGAGACATTAAATGAATGTCTTACTATATATTTTATCTCAAGTTTTTTAAAATATCCCATTAAAACATATATTATATGCTTTCTACCTTTGTACTAGTGTTTCAAAATTGTAATACTCGTGATCTTTAAAAGTTAGAAAGTAACTTCCTTGTCTTTTCTAGATATGTAAATTAAGTAAATATGTAAAATCTTAGAGCTAGTTATCATATAATTATATATCTAAAATACCTATTGAAAATACCAAATATATAACTACCTACATTTATTTAAGACAAACACATCCATCGTTTACTATGCAACTAATTTTGTATTTGAAAGAGCTTATAAACCAATTAGTTAAACCCACAGGTGCATCCCTTCTGACAGTGGAATGAAATATTCCAGTTGGTTTATATCACTATTTCTATTTCTTACACTACTTGGGGTTATTTTCTAATGCTTGAGATAAACTTTCTGTTCTAGATACACCAGAATACCACTCCATGTCCAGTGCAAGGGAGTGCTTGGAGCTGAATGGAGGAGCACAAGGGAGGAAGGAGTCTTAGAAGACAGAACTGCCTTCCATTTTCTTTCATGTCTGCTAAGAAAAAAAATTAGATGATACCCTGTGAAGGATATCAGGCAGAATTTCCTCTGTTACTATTGTGAAGCACTAGAGGAAACTCCCTAGAAAGTATTTACATTGTCTCGTCCCAAAGAGATTTTATGAACAGGTTCAATAATGTCTGTCTTAGTGAGAAGTAGAGGTGAGATCCTCCCACAGTGCAAATGGTTGAATAGAGAGGAGGTCCTTAGAAATAACTGTCCTTTTGACACAGTGAGAAATTTGGTGTCTGGTAACATAAGAAATTTTGAGAGTTGGTAGTAATCCATCAATTAAAAAATATTTGGGAAGCCTTGCTCTGGATGGTCCTTCCAACTCACCATTTCATACACATTTTGATACCTGCCTGGCCTGCTTCAAATACAGCTCATTTACAGTGGCACTAGTGCAAGACACCAGCCATGCTCATAAGGAGATTTTTTGCTGCTTTTCTTTCCTTTACTCTTAGAAAGCAGACTTATTTTCTTGGTGGAAGCAGGGGTTGGATAGATGGGCTCTTTGCTTTCTCAGATAAAAGGTGGGTGAGAAAAAGAGGAGCCTTCCAGCTCACTGAGAAACACTGCAACATCTGACTGACTCCTGAGGAAAGTTCCCTCTTCAGGGGAATTTCCATGCCTTGGAGAGAGGTGAAAAGCAAAAGCAAGTGCTTAGGGCAGGCCTGCCCCTGTCCCCCCTGCCAGCACCCTCTGGCTGCCCATCTGTGCCTGCCAGTTGGGAATATCTGTGCTCTGCAGTCGAAGGACGTGTGCTGGAACCCCTTGGTAGCTAAGTAGCACACCAGACCAGAGAGAAGAAAGGTGGGAATGAGCTATTTAAAAGGAAACTCACTGAAAAACCCTGTCAGGGAAAAAAAAAATCAGATGCAAAAGAGAAATACAATCTGAAAGAGTGAGAATGGACTGAAATTGCTAGTGAATAGTTTAGTCTCAGCGTGTCCCACAAAAAAAATCATACCTTGGCGCCTGAAGGCTGAGATAGTCACTCACAACAGTGCAAACCTAATGTAAAAATGCAGCCTTTCCAAATGGTAGCTTTTCAAAACCTTTTCCTGTCTTGTACAGTACTTTATTCCTCCTCCTCTTCTACTAGCTTCTGAACAGAGTTTTGCTTCCTTGTTATAGCAGTGTTGCCAGCTCTTAGAAGTTTGTCATGAACTTCGAGGTATTTGATGCTTTTTTTAAACCCTCAGCTCCTGCAAATGCAAAAAGAATTTTTTTAAAGGTAAACCAAAACTTTCTAGGTCTCATGATTATGTAGGAAGCTTGAAAGTGTGATCTCAAAAACATACCTTCAGACTTAATCCCTCAACATTGAAATGTCATCATGTGAATATAAAGAACTCAAATGTGCTGTGGATTTCTATTTCTTGTTTCTCGGATTTATTTTTAATCTCATAGTTATGCCTGTTTTCAGGATTTGGGGAAATTCAATTGATTATTTGTTAAAATTTAGAGCAGTACATATACTGAATGAAGGGTATAATATTTCTACTACAGCTTCAAGCCCCAGTGAAAAAAGGGGATAAGGACTTCTCCCTGGAAACCAGTGGTAAGACATTTGGCATCTCCTGGCTAATCTTCTCCAATATACCAAGCAAAGAAAAAAACAAGAGAAACTGCAAGCCATAGAGCAATTAACTTCTTAAAACTTGCCATTTGCTTTAGATGCCTACAGTATTTTCCACTTAGACCACTTGGTATAAGCTCCTGTGTTTGGTAGAAACTTTACAAAAAGTTTGTTTGATGTTTTAAAATGTTTGGCTTGTTTGATAAACAGAAAGCATGCAGATTTTTGCAGAGGTGTGAAAATGAGTCACAGAATCATCTGCCCTGGTTGCATTTCCATACTGACTCTTACAATAAATCATTTGCCTTTATTATATCTTTCTTCCCCAACTTGCCTTTGTAACCAGGGTCACGACTGAAAACTCTGTTCCTATGTTTGGAGAGGGCAGAAACAGAACACAGATTTTCATATTTCCTTTAAGCAAGTTACTTTTCTAGCCCTTTTCCTCATGAAAATAACTTTGAAATTCCTTACTAAAACTAATTGAGAAGGTTGAAAGCTTGCCTCAGATTTTTTTCCCCCCCTAAAGCTTATTCAGAATGATACAGAAGCCTCCTAGGATTGGGCTTTGTGGTCTGCATGCTGCTTAAATCGAAGGCCAAATCCTCAGAGGTGCTGAGTAGCTCCAGCTCCAGATTTGGCTCCTTGTTAGTAGTGGCTTCCAGCAACATCTGCAGCTCCTACAGGGATCAAGACAGTGGCTCTCTGCAACTCCCAGCAGGCATTTGTTCAGGGGTGATGCATTTTTTATACTTAAGTCTCACTTGCAGTAGGATGTTTTCAAAAGACTGTCTGGCGTGCAATTGCTAAGATCCTTTACATATTGCTAAAGATCCTTTACATGTAGCTAAATATTATGAGGAATCAGGGTCTTGTGCAGTCAGTTAAAGCACCCTGGTTCTGTTTGCAGTCTCAACTTGACAGTTCGCTTGCTTGGGAAGGAATGTATTTTGGGGAACCTTAAGCCTAATTTCCCTTATTTCCCAGTTTGATGTCTCCTTGCCAGCAGTAAACACAGTTTCACTTGAAGTGGTTGACTGTATGATCCAACACCCATCCCCCATTCCTGTCCTTGTCACAATCACCTCTATAATTGCTTTGTTCATTACATTTTCATTGTCTTGAATTTATGCACTGAGGAGAGTGGGCTCTTAACATTATGAACGTTGCTTTCAGTCTGCTTGGCATGTCATGTCTGGCTGCCACAGACAGAACTTTCCCCTCTCCCTCAGATATTTTCTGCCGATAAGCTTGATTCCAGTTTCTGTTTTCTGTTCCACATCCAAATATTCTCCATTTTATATACCCATCTTCTAGTAAAAGCTATAAAAGGTTGCTAAAGAGAAGGATAGAATGTTGTAACACATACAGCCATGACAAACCTGTGATATTTAGTTCTGGTCACACACTGGTATAAGCTAGCAATAACTGGTGATATCAATAATTACCCAAACTTACATAAGGCAGACTGGAGAAGCAACATGCCACTTGTTACACAGAAGCTTACATAGCCTACATATCCATATAATACGTGTGTGCGCATGTGCACGCGTGTGTGTGTAGGCAGACATCAGTAATTACAATTCAAGAAGTTTACAAGAATACCAAATTTCCAATAAAAGCTTGTTTCTGAAAAATCATGTCTTACTAATGCAAAAGAAAATGTGATCTGAATAATAATATAATAATATATTTGCTTTATATAGTGATTTTGGTGAATATATCTCAAAGTTTTCTAAGCTCTATCACTAACTCCGTTTTACAGATGAAGATATAAAGTTGAAGTGAGCTGCCCAGGTTGATGCTGCAGGTACGTGGGACAGTTCAGAATATTCCAGTGAACTGTCTGGAGAACTCTTTTGGCTCCCTTATGTTTACCTAAGAAGTCTTTAAACAGCAAAATGAAAGAAAAGAGGACATGAGAGGAAATTAAACCATATAAAGATAACTAGTCAGCCAACTCTTCCTTCTCAGAAACACAAAATAAAAGTTTCATTCAATCCCAACAAACCCAGATGTCACCAATTAAGAGCAAAAGTAGGAACAGACAATTCAGGCCTTTTGTTGTTGTTTTTTAAAGTAGCTTTTCTATTGAAGCCATATACATGCGTATTACGCAGATCAGACTAATAATGCACATTTCCAACTTCTAGTCTTTCTTTGTGATAACACTGTGTTCTGTGTTTGCCAAACAAAAGCTTAAATACAAATAAAAATCAGAATACCAAATGACAAATTCTAGCACTAAGAAATTGAATAAACCAGCAAATCATATCCCATACCACAATTTCTGATAATGGTGCTGTACATAAAGGAAATAAACACGCTAAGAATTTCCACTCTTTTCCAATGATAGTTGACACTCAAGCATTTTACTCTTTTCAAAATACTGAGAGAATTAGGCCAAATTCTGTGTAAAATGTGCATATGGCTATTTCATAGCTCCTCACAGAGCCCCATGCTCTACTGCATAACTTAGGAAAGCAGTAAGCATGGGGTTTTTCAGATACGTAGCTTTCTCTAGAAAGAGCTCGGCCTGAATACAAAAATCAACTTAAAATGTGGCAATGTTGGCTATTGCTGTGCATAATTTGTAGGCTTGGGCTCTAGAGTGAAAACTGAACTTTTTTGTAGACATGTAGTCTCCGTGAACAGTGCATGGGGAGAGAAGATGCCTTATAGGAGCCACAGAAACTCCCTGGCTGCACAGAGTCACCTGGAGGAGTCCGATGCTAGCCAGGGAAGTGCTGAGGTGAGGGATGTGCGGTAATGGCCTGGTTGATCCAAAGGAAAATGCATGGGGTGGGGTTGTATGTGTTATTTTTCTGTCAAATTTGTCCCATTGCATAGCAGGACCACAAGGCTTTGGGTGGGGGAGAGCAAGCCTCTCTTCACAGCAACAGCCTGCAATTTAGGTTAGGCTTTACTGTGTTGTGAAACCCTACCCTTACATTTTAAAAACCTCATTCTCTTATAGCAATGTAGATCTGATGGAGCTCCATTAGAGTAAATTATGTAAATCTGGTCTTGTTGGAAGGGAGACTAGTCCCCAGCATTTAAACGTAATGAAACACACACATACACCACATGTGTGTGCTGGCATTAAACATCCATTCACAGATTCTACCCCTTGACTGGCTTTATGGAAATGTTCATTCAGGTTCATCCCTCCTTTCCAAAAATAAACCTGGGTCTGATTATAGTTTTGCATTGAAATTATGTGAAACTCATGGGCTTGTCGTGAGTCCAAAGGAATGTGGGAGTTTCTTGTTGAGATTTTAAGTTCACTTGAATTTGAAAAGCAGAATAAAACTTGGGGAGGGAGAGCGTGAACCCGTTCAGATCCACAGGAAAGAATGTGTTCAAACAAACCGTTGTGAAATGCAGTTGCCAATGGCTTTAGAAGAAATCCTCACTAAAAAAATGAAAACAAATCAAAACACATTCCTCTCTCTTAAGAGTTTGGCTCTTAATGCTACCAAAAATCTCTCCTTCCACTCTGGGCAATGCAATTTGTTAAAAAAAAGTGAAAATGCATAAAGTTTTGCCCAACAAAATGTCCTTATAGTAGCTCTAAAAGCAGCAGGAAAAGTATGTTTTAATTAATTTATAAACAAAATATTATTTCCTGCACTACCAGCAAAAATCCTGTTTGCTGACAAGGTTCTGGCTTCAAACATTATCAGCAAATGGCAGGATGAGTCCTTTTATGTAAATGAACTCATTATTATTAATTTCTGCTGGTGCTGAACGATTTATGAACTGCTTTTCGAATATGGAAAAGTGGTTCATGAATCAGAGGGAAAAAATGTTCAAAAAGTCCTGGGTCGATAAATAACAGTAGTCATTCATGAATCCCGCCCATGGTGTCTTTTATCTTCAGTAAGGAGAAGATCAAAATGATAAAATAGTAATGTGCCAACAAAAAAGGATTGAATGGGCAGAGACGAGTAACATTGTCCTCTTTAAGCCTTAATGGGCAGGGATGAATGGTGACAGACTATCCTTCACTAACAGGCAGCTATATCCTATGATTCCCCCAAAGTGAAAATGTTCTTTTTTCATGCATGTGCCACCCAGAGCCAGAATAAGAGGGAGCTGCTGAGCAGAATTCCACATGTCCTCCTACCTCCCCAAACATACACCAGCTATGGTCAAGGGATGGTGCTTTTCCATTGTAGCGGCTTTTCAAGGAATACAAGCCTACTATGCACAGGCATTGTAATTGCAAAACTCTGTGGGTACCTCCCCAGCAACCTCATGCTTCCCCCATGTCTTTTACACCTCATTACTGCTAGTCTTCCTGGAACTGGCACGTTATCTAGTTCTTCTCTATGAGGCAGTGCAGAACCCATTTGATTTTAAAGGTTCTTATTTTAAGACGATCAGAGATGAAAAGTACTTCATAAAAAGTGAGAAATCTGGCAGCTGTTCACCCTACCCCTGCTCTCTGAGCATACCACTAGCCCTGAACAGGTTAGAGTCTTCAGGATAGAACAGTGTATACAACAATTTACATTGGCCTTGTTTAATGAAGACAGTGTTTTTCATCTGTATTTGAAGGACTCGGGACACAAACTATTGCATTGTGGTCATAGAGGTAGTATTTTCTCCTTTAGGAAATCCTCTGATATGCAAGTGGCCACAAAGAACTGGGCAAATTTATCCCCAATGTCATTTCATTAAAATCACAGAAATTGTGCCCAGAATGAGTTTAGCCCATTATTATTTCAATGCTAAATATAGGGCAACTCTATAAAAATGAAGTAGAGATGGTGATTAAAAAAAAGTTCTTTAATTAGTTTTCCTCTCTACAGTTTTGATATGGGAAGAAACTGCATATCGTGATTATTTGCTCTTAAATAGCATTGTTCATCTAAGATCTTCAAAGACTTTTCAGGTATTAGTCAATTATAAGCTCACAGCTTCTTGTGAGTTATGAGGAATTCCAGAGGTGAGGAAAATGAAGCAAGGAAAAGTGATATGCACAAGGTCATGGCAAGAATTTGGTAGACTCAGTAGTCAATCCAGAACTGATGACTTTTCTTACTGCAACCAATAGTCAAAAGTATCTTCCAGCAGAGGAAAATAAAATAACAGAGTAGTAGCAGGTTTTTAACCTTACTCTTATATATATTTCAAATTAATATCTTGTCCGTTTTCTTTATTTCATATTGCCACAGGACAAAATCCTATGCTTCTGAGCTCAGCAATGAAGTTTTAATCACCTCAATATACATATTTCCACAATATATATTTTTCTGCCTACCAAAGACATAATGGCTGCTCCTTTTATGGGAAACCAGGATTTAATCCAGTAAGTCTGTGAGAATCAATATTCTTGTGAAATGACACCATGTTGAAGTTATTTTATGTTATGTTGATGGTTAGCTAATTTTGTAATGGAGACATTTCTTCTAGAAGCAGACATAGTATAATTTAGTGGTAAAAACGTCAATCACAAGGGGTTGAACACTTATGTCAGGGCAGGAAGAGGGCAGATTTATTGATGGAAATGTATCTATATACTCTTTGTGGTACTTTGACCTGAAATATCCATTTTGGTTATAATTTTGTTTTGTGAAAATGACATCAACTGCAATCATTAATGTAAAAATGACACTGGAATGCTTTGTTCCACAGGCCTGATTTAAAAGTCTTGCTGATGTTTGTTATAGTAACAGCTTCTCAATAGCAAGCGAATTAAGGTACTCATTTAACTGCTCCTTTTTTCTGTTTGTAGGATTTTGTAACAGATGTCAACCTCAGAAAAACACAGTGTTCTTTTTTCTACTGTTTAATATTGTTTAAGTAATAAATATATAGCATGTTTCATAATGACATTGAGGTAACCAAGAGAAGGAGGCACCGTGCTCTGGATAACACTATATGCGGATATGTTCCTGTGTGGTTTTTCTTCCTAATGCCAGTTAACCACCCACCCAAAGCAATAAAAAATAACAATAGGAATGGGTAGGAGAGGGTGGAATAAAATAAGTACAGAGGTTGAGAAAGAATAAGTGACAAGGAAGTAGACAAAGAAACAGCATAGTGCAAAACACAGGGAACATAGAAATGTCTCATTTGTGACTTTGGCTTTTTTTTACAAAATTATAAAACCCTTGTCAAATCAATGGACTTTCGTATTATTATTCCAGATTTACAATGGTGTAACTAAAACCAGAATCTGGCCACCCTCAGCTTAAAGAATAGGAAAAAGATCATTAGGAACAATGTGAATTTTACACAGGACCTGTTCTATGTGTGAATGTACTGGTTATTGTCTATTTTCTGCTGCACTATCATTCCCTGAAAGAGTGCCTTTTACCAAATAATATCATGACTCACTAATTATTAAAGCCTTAATTAATCTCTGGGCTGGTCCTGAGAAATCTGCACTTTAGTGTAGAGTGATTCTTGCACAATTGAAAGTTCAATTTAGTGTAAATAATGATGGGATGTTTTCCCAGCTAGTGCACAATCCATTCAAGCTTTCCCATTTTCTACCCTTCCATTTACACCCTTTGCATGACTATCACGCAAAGCTAACAACTCACTTTTCTCTAACAATCACCTTTTTTCACTGAGATGTACAAAATTCATAATCTGCTTTGTAAAACTTAATTCTTGGCTCTTTTTCAGGCAAAGTGACAGAATCTGAGACCATCCAATGTCCTTCTCTGTGGTGAGTCACAATGATTTTCTCATTTAAATATAGAAACCTTTTAGAGTCTTAGTAGACTACAACTTTCCAGCAGGACTAAAAGTGGGAATTTGTCCTATATTTTAAGGCCATGGCCCCCAAAACTGTTTCTTTTGGGTGGTATCCTAGGCTTTCTATAAACTTGATTTATTGGAAACAGTTCTGAAACAAATAAAGGCTGCTCATTAGAGCATGTAGAGCACTGCTCATAACATCACTAGTAGTCATGGTATGATAAATCAATAGGGCACTAATACAACAGTATATTTGTTTGCACGCTATCAAGCACAGATAGACAGCTTGTTCACAGGTTGCCCATCATGCATCTCCATGAGGACTGTGAGAAGGTAGATGGGGAAAGCATCCAATCCTCCCAAAAGTTAGGACTGCTTATTAAATAGTCACTGATTTACAAACTCGAGAAGAATCAAAATAGTTATAAGACTGAAATTTATCACTTTCACATTTTGCCAATCAGATCATGGACAGTTAGAATGTGCCTCAGAGAAATGCTGACTGGCAGGAAGATTAGAAGAAATTCGTTATTAGAATAAGAAAATGTTTTTGATATTTTTTTTTTAAAGCAGAATTTTGTTGTTTTTTCTTAACCCTATGCCCATTTGCATAGGTAATATCGCTATCGCATTTATCCACACTGCTCATAGAAGAGCACATCACAAAAGTGCCTGGAAAATAAAACTCCAATGAGAAGGGACCCATCAAGTTTAAATGGAGGTTTGTATTGCGGCATTATGAGACAGAGACTTGCACATTTGCAGCTCCCATGGCAGAAAGTGAAACTCTGAACAATTAAAGCAGCACAGACATCCTGCCCTAAAGGACTGTAAGCGTTTAAAAAGGCAGCCATGACCTCTCTTTACTGGGCCTGTTTTCTATTTAATTTACAGTCTTTATTAGCCAACAAAATCTTGGCTGGATCTTAGTCAAAGTAACAAATATACAAGTATTTTGATCTACAATTTGGGGCACTTCAAAGTATTCTTTACTTTATGATCATTTGTAATCAAGGTCAGAGCTCTGGCAGTAATTTAGATACCACCTAAACATATTTTTAATATATAAATTGCTTTGCAGTAGCATGCACACTGTCCTTTCTATTTTTGTTCACAGTAAGATTGGAGTTGCAAATGCCCAGGCTCTCAAAAAGTTACAAGTATGTGTAAGCAGCTCCATACATAAGTTTCTATTATTCAGTTCCCACAATGGAACACAGAAATGGAGCATACATGTATGCCAAACATAAATGGTTTGTTTTCATTGGTTTATTGAAATACGAGCTTGGGAGAGTAGTAATACAAATGGGGGGGGGGCAAAAAAAGCCTTAAAACCTTTGAAGTGGAGTTTTTGTTCTTTGTCTCATCTGTTTTTCTCACTTCTCCATATACTTGCTCATGCACCAAAACAGTTTTCTGCTTTGTCAGATATGAGCAGTTTCAGAAGTGTTCCGCTTTTCAAGCACAAGGATTCTCTTTCATGCCAGCAGCATCTTGCAAAACAAAAGCTAAAGGTGTGAGCACTGTATAGCACCATCATATCAGGTTCTAGGCCCCGTTCTTTCTAGACATTATGTCCTTCTACGTCTTTATCTCTAGATTTGTGCTTGCTAGGACAAACCTTCTGATTCTTGTACTTCATCTCTGCAGTCCAACCTTTCAACCAGCACAACTCAAGCATTCATTCGAACCATTAAGTCTCAGTTACTTTGGCCTTGGCAGACAGATACCTTGCCCATTCACTCTGACACTGCTGCAGGGGTGCATTTTCAAATTTAATTTTGTATCATCTCCCTCTTCCACCACGCACCCTTTCATCAGCTCCTTTTTCCTGCAGCTAAAAACATCCTACAGGTGTTTTAAGGCCCACATAGGCTCTCCCCAGACTGTTTGTCCCTATCACATCCAAGAGCTACTGACAGATCAATGTGCACCATTCACAACATATTTCATCATCAATGTCTTAAATTTTAAACTATACTCATTTTGTTTTATCCTGTGAGGATCCACTCCTATAAAAACCTGCCAAGCTACTACACTTACCCTTCTTCACATCCTCCCTTAAAAATCTCCTTTGCTGTGACACCTTAAAAAAATGATAGTGGTTAAGCAGCTGATGTGCTGTGACTGCATAGTGATCATAATTATCTCCCAGTTACCTTGTCATTTCTGCCCCTCTCCCCATCTGTTTGCTGTCTCTCGTCTTTTGCTTAGATTAAAGACTCTTTGGGGTAGGGACCATGCCTGTATTTCCTGTGCATTTGGATACTGTCCTGCACGCAGAATCGTAGGTTCTAAGCACTACTGCAGTGCACATAAATAAGAATTACTGTTTCTAAAGTAAAATGCTGTGCATTTTTGTATGCATAAATTATAGCCACATCCTGTAATCCATTTTTCAGGCTAAACAATTGACTTCAATGGGAGTTGAGCCAGTGCAGGAATTGGCCTATAGTCTTTATTCAAAACAATCAACATAACATATTATTAATCACCTTAAATAGAGACTATCACATTCAGTGATGCAATCCTACCTGTGGATAAAATGAATACCTTTCCAGAAACCGTATGACTTCTCTCATTTACACTAGACCAGGCTGCTTTTAAGGAAACTGTTGTTCCACCAGGGATAACAAGATTGCAGTGACTCCCTGGCCATATTTCCTTCATGTTGGTTGCTTGGAGGTTGGCAAAAGGCTTGTGAATAACCAGCAGAGTCAGTTGTATGGCACTCTGTCTTTCCCAAGAGGTCTAGAGGTAGCTGTTACTTCCCATTCAGAGCTTCTATCTCCCACTAGAGCAACACAAAGCAGTCTTCTGGGGACTGTAGTTTTGAATTTTATTCTGAATTTTGTTAATATCCTCCAATATAGCTTTATCCATATTGCAACCATAGCCCTAAGCTGCTAGTTATAATTCACCAAAGTCTTGGGGAAACAATCAGTTTGGCGAAGAATGCAGCTTGGGAAGAATCTCAAGCTATTTGTACATGCAAGCATCATAACTGTTGGTGGGAGAGATGGTTACGGAGGCCACTGTCTCCTGTACTGTTCTTGAAGAACGACAGCTGTGTGCTTCCTCCCATGTAACTTGGAAGAACTGCAAAGGAGAGGAAAGCCAAAACCAAAAATAAAAACATACGCAAAAGCGGTGTGTAAAATCTGCCAGATTCAAGGAGCTGTTGTACTACTGGGGATGAGCCAAAAATCTGTGGAAGTCCCCTATTAATGCAATGGCTTGGTTATAATTGCTTCCCTCCACACCTCACCCCTTCCTTTCCCAGGTGAATCTTGCACGATTAAGAGAGACTCGAAAAAGCATGCACACTTTTTCCAGAGTTATAATGTTTGTTTTACAGGCTTTCTGCCTGAAAGTATATTTTTTCCTCTCCTCTTGCGAAGTGTGGGGCTTCCTAAGTTGTTGATGTGTGAAAGTGAGACAAGTCCTTAACATACTCAGTAAATCCAATCTGTATATGCTTACTTTCTACTCAAATTGATTATTATTTTAGCTAAGAGTTAATCTTAAAGAAAACTTCATAGATCAGGTTGCTTTCCACTTTTTGCCAGTGTTTAGGTCATGAGATGCTGACCTGTAAATGAACCATGCAAATAAGACCTAGTGTTACATATCTAGGACTTCCTTACATAGGGAAAAATGCAGGAAGGAGAAGAATCTCCTTGCTTCAGATCGTAAGACAACTATTGACTTTCTAGCACTAGGAAGAAACCTTCTGAAACATTTTCTGTTTGCCATCATCTGAAACAGGATGCTGAAGTAGAAGCACAGTGATCCTGGTCTGATTCAACTCTCCCCCTTGTTTCCATTGGCAGAATGAAAGTACTCATAGCTGTGCAGCAAAATTGCTCCAGTGGAATAAAGTGTATATATGGAAACAGAAGTGAAGTCCATGTTCCTTCGTAGCCTTTTACAAAAGGACACAGCATGATCATCTAGCAAAGTGGGTTTGGATTGTGTTTTTTTCCTCAAAGGACATAGGAAATGTATAACTTCATGTTGAATTCAGTATTTTCTGTATGCTTGGTGATGTGCCTCTATACCCATATATTTTGGGGCTTCTTCAGTCAATTATATGTGTGTTTTATGGGAGGGAAAGTTATCTAAATATTTTGAGTGGAATACTATGGTATATCTGAAAATTGCCTATGCTTTCCTATCTGAGGAAAGCACGCAGTACTGAGTAGATAAAGCAAAACTTCATATTTATTTTAGATAATTTAGTCTCTAATTATACAAAATTATATGTGATGTGAGAGAGAGACACAGAATCTGACCCAGAATTGTGACTAAAAAATAATATTATCCTAATTAAAAACCATATAAGAGTTTGTTATCCAGCCTCAAATCCCTGACAGACTTGTATGGCTCAAATAATTGCAGGATTTGCAGGCTAAAGATTTAGTAGAAGTTTTGTGGAAAAAAAGATCCCTAATGAATTCTCAGTGTTTTTTAATATTGTGCGTCTTCTACAACAATGATGGCTTTTGGGGACTCTTGCTCACTTATGGGACATGTGGGTCATTCGAAAGCTTGAATATTCATTATGAGATGAGCTGGAACTGGATGTGCAATATGTCTGGTTGAAAACTAAATTTTATGTAAATTCTACAGTGATGTTTTCTGGCTCAGTTAGGATCTATTCTACTGTTTATCTTTATACTAATAATGGTCTCTTGGGCTTTTTTTTAAGCCTCTCTGTATACTTTTTTTCTTTTAAAATGAAAGATGAATATCCAAAGAAAATAATTTTTAAAGAGAGAAATAGAAACACTAGGTAAAAGGAACTAGTAATGCAATCTCTGCATATATTATGTGGAAATCTTCTGCAAAATTGCAGCTTGGAATTTTATTCCTAGGACATTAACCATTTCATGTTTGAACAGCATTGCTGCTCTGGTTCCCTGTATTTCAAAAAGCATTTGGATCTGCTTTTGATTTCTATTTCTGGGTATTTTTGTAATATTTATTAAAATATTCCTTCTCCAGAGTGGTAAATCCAGTTCTTTGGAAGAAATAAAATCTGTGGCATAGCTCTGAAATGAGAATTAACCTTGATTACTACAGTAATTTACTAATCAAAATTGGAGACCTGCTAATCAAGCCTGAATTACCAGCTGCTTGATTTTTATAGTGACATAACCAAAATTGAACATTTGGTAAACAAGAGTCTTATTTATGAGGGGAAAAAATTGGCATATGGCCATATTCATCTTAATATATTTATCACTGTATTGTTGTGATTTCCTTTATCTGCTGATGTAGGCATCCCCCTTCTAACTGACCCATTCACCTTACCCGAGAAAGGTGAACACTGAATTTCACATTACCCTAGAATTGGAGTCAGAGTAGACAGTCTCACATTTCAAGAGAGGTTTTCTGATCTACCTGTTGTTTTTGGACCCAGGGAGGAGACGGACTAATACATCGCAACAGCCTTATATTACACAGTTGGTTAGAAAGCACCTTGGAATAAAGGAAGCAGAAAACTGAAAGCAGAAACGAGAGGAATGGAGAACTGCCAGTAAGCAGACAGCTGGGAAAAGCTGCAGGAGGAAATGGCAAAGAGCATCCATGCGGCGCTGGTGAGCCCGGGGCTGGAGGGGGTGCGGACAGCTCTGGAGAAGCAGGAGAGCAGGGAGAAGACCCAGGGGAAATGGTGAGAGTGAATCACTGAGGGCCTGACGGAGGAAGCCACTGACCGTTCCTGTGAGTAAGTGCATCGCTCGTGGACAATGTGCCAATTATTGTAGCCTATCTGATGGGCCTGGGATTTTTAAACTATTTGTCTGGTTTCTATTTCATGTTTTTAATCTTTTTTTTTCAGTCTGATTTCTGTTCATTTCTTCAGCTCCCAGATGGCATCCTGTATCCACTGACACAGAAAATAATTTCCCAGTATTTTCTTTAATGAATGACCTATTATGAACAAGCAGGAAAAACCCATATTGTACAATTCTTCCATAGAAAAACTGATAATTAATATAAATGGAGAGAGGCCCCCAAAATGGGAATCTTTTTTATGGTTTGAACTGTGGATGGTATTTCATTAAGGTGGCTTGTGCATTTAAAAAAAAAATCCTGTTCAAATGATATTGTCATGGGTAATTGTGCTGTTAAAAAGATAAAGAACAGAAACACAAAAAGATTATTTCTAGAATAATGTTTACAGCATTAAATTCTCAGCTAGTCAGGCTCTTTCGTATTCTCTGGATGTTACTTTAGACCTAATCCCTCATTCTCTCAATTCTTAGCATAGAAAATATATACTAAAGCTAGTGCTGGTCCCATTTTTTCACCACCTTATCTCACAAACCTGAAATATTCTTTTTCCCCTTTAAGTCTTGAATGTACTTGTGCCTAAAAGGAATGAAAAATCATGAATTAAAATGCATTGAATGCTTATAGCATACATAGACCTTGAAGAACATGTATGTATAGTGACTGTTTAAACACGACCCTGCAAAGCTGCAAGGGACCGCAGCTTACCACGGGCCAGCCTCGCGTGCAGCCTGCACAGCCTTACGGCTCTCCTGCAGCAAGTGCAGTCTAATCACGTCATGCAGCAATTAGAGCAGCACACTTAGCTACTTGGATCAACTGACATTTCTTCAGAGTGGTTTTAAGTATCAGGAAAATTTGAGCAACTATAAGCTAAACCAGAGTGTGCTGTTCCTAATATTGTGTACTCTTGGCAGGAGGGACATCCATGAGGATAAACATTCCAGATTTTAGGGATGGATCCTGTAAGTACACTCAGTAGACAATGACTTTGAACATTTCGAAGGCCAAAGAAATAAGAGTGAAATAAGAGTGAAATAAGAGGCTTAGACAGAGTTAAGCAAGAGGGGCTATTTCCCCTCGGCAACTGGAACAGGACTCTGCTCCACTCCATTTCATGTCCTTGCCTCTCCCTGAAGATGTGTCCATGCATCCAGAAACTTTCCATCAGAAGTGCTCAGTATTGCCTTACATGTTTAGGATGACCTTTACACCCCATCAAAACATCAGAAGCCAAATAAATCCACCTGGAAATTTGGATCATTTCAGACTGCACTGGGACATAATAGGAGCTCCACAGAGAGAAGGAGCATATGAAGTCACTAAGGAGGGAGTACTTGCAATGAGGGAGTGATTGCTATGGAGCAAAGCCAGAAAAAAGGTAGAAAACAACAACAAAAGTAGTGGCAGAAAAACTGGGAAGAGCAAGCAAAAATGGTAAAGTGACACCATAATGCTTTACTGGCTCTAAAACAAGGAAAAATAATGAAAGCTTTCATTTACTCATTTTCAGTTAAAGAAAAAAACTAGGGCATAAAAAGAGGAAAAAAAAAAGAACAGAAAGTAGAACATATGAAGAAAAAGGGCAGCAAAGGAAGAGGAAAATAAAAGAGGGGAGAAACAAGTGCTGGAAGTAAAGGAGTGGATGGTGGGGGAGAAGGCAACCCAAAGAAATCTGACATACAGAGCTTTTAGGTAAGTGAATTTTATTTGTATATGTCATTTCCTACTTTTTATTGCATTTCTCTGGCAACCATCCCACAGTTCCATAACCTATGGGTGGGTGGGAGGAGGTGGCTAAGAGGGCAAAATGGTAGTTTTTGGCAGAATATTGACATGACTTGAGTCAGGTCATTACTTGTGGTTGTCATTAGACAAATAGTGAAACTAGGTTAATGGGGCAGGTGTTTATGAATCCTACAGGCTGGAGAAGGCTCAGTTTTCAAAACCTGACTCACACAGAAAGGGAGAGGCCCAAAAGATTCAATGCAGTGAAAATGATGGCAAGCAGTGGTTTCAGCACCGCAGGGGTCACAGGGACCTATTTGAGACTTACAAGATGGTTCTCAATTGTCAGGTATGCTTCAGTCTCCTAGCAGACTTAGGAAGATGGACATTGCATAGGTTTCTATATTGTTAACTTCCTTTTTTGCAACCATGGGATGGAAATACATTTTTTTAGTGCAAGATCAGAAGCACAACTGAAGCACAACTATATGGCAAACATGACTTTCATGGAAAATGTTCTGAACTCTGAGTCTCCATCTTTTCTGGGTACCTTTGTTTCTTTTTGCCCTCTGTTGACTCTTTATGGGTTTTTTTCCTAATTGGCTTTAATTTAAAATGGAAAAAATTCTAAAACATACAGTGTCAAATACAATGAGTGAGGATTTTTGAAAACTTTAGGACATAGGCAATAGCTGCCATCCTGAGTCAGACAAAATGTCCATGTAGACCAGTGTCTTCTCTCTGAGAGTGAGAAGAAGCAAACGCCTAGGGAAAAAGTGTATGAAGTCTGATATATCGCTCATATAGAGCAATCCTTCTTCCCCTGTGTGCTTCTGCCCTCTGAGGACTGGTATCTTAGACATTTTGATTTGGAGGCTGGATCTCAATCATCATGTTTAGTAGCTAGTGATGGATTTTGTTTGCATGATTTCATGTAATCCCTTTTACGGTCCGTTTACACTTTTGACCTCCACACCATCCTGTGGCCATGAGTTCTGTAATTTCATTATGCACTGTGAGGATAAAGTACATCTTTTGTTTGTTTTAAGACTGATGCCTGGTCATTTAATTGGGGCTCCTAATCCTTGCAGTTGTGGGAGCTGTTGAATAATGGCTCTATATGTTAGAAATAAGGCTTTTGAAATTAAAAAATCTCTCTTGCAATTTTAAAGCCTTATGATCAGGCAAGCTCCTCCTCCTCTTGTGAATCCTCCCATGAAAAAAGGAAAAGTTTCCAACTCCAGCTGCAGCCTGATGAAATTAGAATTAATTAAAGCAAAAGTAGTCTTATGGTGTTCACACTGCACAGATAAGTAGCCTCAGCCTTATTTCATATCTCCGATAAGGTTCCCTTCTCATGTCATATCACAGTGCTATTGTCAGTTGCATGGTATGTGCAATAGTCTATTTAATGCCATGATCTGTTAAATCATAAGCATAGTAGTATAAGAGTACGTTCATTGAGTTCTCTGCAACAGGAGGAAGGGGAAAGGCCTGGCAAGTCCATTAAAAAAAAGTAGGACTTGACTTTGACCAAGACATCTGAGCATGGACAGACAGCAATATACAGTTTCTCATAAACCTTGGTAATTGCCATGTTCACATGCCAGCACCCCAGTATCTGATGTAAATATTACTGTTTCTTTTCCACTCATATCTAAGCTATCTTGCACGTGGTGCTGAGTGAAAGCATGTATACAGATGCTTGCTGTGGGGCAGCTGACATGTTCCTACTTTGCACCCTGCTTTGACCTGTGGTAATCCGCTTGTATGCCTACGCTTTTCATTTCTTGGCCTCTTTGGTCTCTGTCCAGGTAGAGAAAGAGCCAATAACTGTATCGGCTTGTATGGCACAGCACAAGATAGGTGGCCCTGAGGGAGCTGGCGGACCAGTCCTGTGTGCAGAAAGCAGTGGGGAAGGATCTGTCCTTTTCCCTGATCTACCATATTTCAATATGGACAAGGCAGGAGCGGGTAAGAGGGACGATGTGAGGCAGAACAAGTGTTTCCATCTTCCTGCAGGTGGTAGTTACCCACATGTCCTCTTTGCAGCATCTTCTCTTTCTGTGTTATTTTGTATCATTCCAGTCAGATTGCTTTACAAAGAGACAAAGACTAGATTCCAGGATAAAATCAAAACTGCTCTGAAAACACACTGTGTGTGACAGTATTTGGAGCAGCGGTGAGAGGTTAAAAAGAAGAGTTTGACCCTAACCCAAGAATCAAAATTCATGTAAGAGAATTTAATGCAACAAAAGGTGTGGTGGAACAAAGACTATTGGGGGGTCTCATTTATATTCAGTTATGACAATCAATATTCAGCACTTAAAAAGAAACAACAGTGTAATGTTTTTCACTGAATTGTATTGAGGAACAGGATAACTTTAACAAATATCACAAAACATGTCACAAATCAATTGTATTGAAAATATATTAGGTTTCTTTAAAAAAAAGGTTGGAAAAGGAGGCAGCACAAGCAAGAGGAGAGACAGCACACAAAGATTTACTTCTGAGTGCTACAAAATATTGAACTAAAAATAACATTAAAGATGAAATTTGCAATGAATCTCAAGCTGCTAAATTCCCAAAGGCTGGGTCTGCCAAAGGCTCTGTTGGTTTCCTCTGTTCTTTTCTGTCTTTATTTAAATATTTCATACAGTTGTCTATGTTCATGTGTAGTGCGAACTGTCATTTATATTTCAGTCCACTCTAAAATGGATCTTAGACTCTCTCAAGCTGTGCACTGCAGTGAGTAGGTTTGAACTGAGAGGTAAGTTGAAGTGGTAGGGACAAATGAAGACTGATGTTTAATGTAGTTTTTGTGTACTTATATTTTGCTGTCATGTATTTTGCCTTAACACTGATTTGTAATTTTATGCATTTTGTGACATTATGATAAGATGTGATGTGAGTATGGTTTCCATTTAGCAAATACATTGATGTATTTTTTTGAGTCTGAATGGTTGACTGTGGGAATTTTGAATTCTGACCTTAGGGTTTAATGTTTAGCAATAACAACATGCAGGTTTAGATCTGCAGTCTTAAATGCTTCTCCTTGTGCTTTGAACTTGGCAAGGTAAACTTTTTAAAACAAGCCAGCCCTAAGCTTGTTTCAGATTCACTTCTGTGATAGGCCCACAGGGTGCTAAATATCTTCACGTTTCCATTGCTTTAGGAATACAGGGCACACCTTACCCAGAAAAATTGGGACTCACCATTGAGCTGGGTCCATCACCTTGGGACAGATTCCCCCACCCATCTGGTGTTGGGGGAGGAAGCAGAGAGACCTTTTATATTCCCTATAAAGACAAATTGCAGCAGTTGTGGTGGCTGGAGCACAGAGAAAGCTTCCTAATTGCTCCCCGCAGGGTGGGAGACACCGGAGCTGGGGCTGGAGGGGGCACCGCAGGCAGAGCCATGCCTCCAACCCAGCACTGTCAGCAGTGGGCAGGATGATGGTACTGACGGCAGAAGCATGTACAGTGCTCCGACCCCGAAAGAAGAAAGTGTTCCCTTAAGGGGTGGTGCTGCCACATCCTGACCTTAAGACAGTCCTGCCACTGATACACAGTGCTATCTATTAGATTAGATAAGGAATGTTAAGATATATTAAGGTGGGATTCTGCATTGTTTTTACACCAAATTGAGGAAGAACAAAATTAGTAGTATTGGACTCCATTTCATCAGCTCTTATAAAAGAGAGGATTCTTAAGAAGTTATGTTGCTTTCTTGCTTCTGAACAGTAAGTCATACAGAATAAAAAAATAAAATAATGGTTCTTAGATTAGGAAGTCTAAGAAGCTTTTACTACTTGGGAGCTTTGAGTATTAAAGAATTGATAAATTGCTATTGAAATACAAGCAGCTCTACAATATGATAGATCAAAGTTCATTTTTTCCCTAATGCAGAGTTAAGATGAGCAGGCTTACTTTTTGCGCATCATCTTTGCAGATCAAAAACATTACTTTCTTTTTATTTGAGTGATCAATTTACTAGAAGAGCCCAATGTATATGTTGTGACTGTAGTAAAATTCTTATTCACAAGCCTTTAAGTAGTAATACAGCATGTTAGCGTTATGCAAACCTCAATACATCTCAGCACTGCTGTCCAAAGTATATGGTATGTCTCCTCCACATAATACAGATGCAAGGGTGATTAATTATATTTCATAAAGTGATATTTCTTAAAATATTTTGTCCAGATTATTAAAAATTAACTCTTCTAAGTAGTGCTTCTACGCTAAGTTAGCAGAAAGACCAGCATGTTGTGTTTTAGTGGACTGTATTCCATAGAAAGGACTCAAATGACTGAAATGTAAACCTTGGAAAGCCACTTTAAACTCATGAGTTTTTAGAAATCTATTAATTGCATGTCGATGTAGTTACAAGAGGTTTTCTTTTTTGTATAAGCTTTTTTGTGTATTAAATGCCTATTATTATTTTATAAGGATGTCTAAATCCACTCTGTGATAATTTGTATTTTCTAAAAACCTTTTAAATTAAGTAACACTAAAATATGTAATAAACATGCAACATTAAACACTTTTAGGGGCAGAAAACATGATCGTATCCTTCAGAAAATATTTCTAAAATGTGTGATTTCCAACCTACTAACTTACTTGTAAATTGTGTACAAGCTACAGTTGATAACAAGGTCTTGTGCATCTGGATCATTGGCTAAATTCTGTCTGCAAGTATAGCTGGAGAAGATAGACATTTCCATTTTTAAGTTCTGTAAAGAAAATCCTTATGTGGGTGTCCACAACTTGGCTACTGATCTTAGGTCAGACACAGTGTGTACACACCGTCATAGCATCCTTTTTTCAGAGAGGAGGAAATTCCTGCATGCGGCCCTATGAAGGTTCAATCCTGCAAAATGCTGTGCAATCTGGTCCAGCAAAACACTCAAGTGCATACTTAGTTTTAAATTTAAGGGACAGTATATGTTAGATATATACTTTGCTGAAAGATGTAGGATCAAATACCTATATTCCTGAAGGAGGTATATAATGTGTGAAAATAAATTGTATGGAAAAACATGTATAGATAGCTAGATAGGTAATTAAGGAAGCCTTTGATTTCAGTTCAAGGAATACTTACATTGACAGTATTTTGTTTCACATTAATCCTTCAGTAGTCTACCACAGTTTGTATCTGGCCATGAAATTTTCATCTACATAGTGTCTGTCTTTGGAACATAAAGATTTACAATCTCTGAGCCTGGTTCAACTCATCTTGGTGTTGATGACAGAAATCCTAATTTTACTCTCAAAGGGCATGATTGGACCAGTTAACATTTATTTCAGCCTTGCAGGAGAATGTATTGCTTATTTTATATATAAAGTATGCCAAAATAAGATTAAGAGACTTTATGATCATTGCACAGTAAGTCAGTGGCACGTAGTCATAGAACTAAGGACTCCTTCCTTCCTGACTCCCTTGCTTTATACTGTATTTTTGATAATGTGTCTGCATTCCCATAGCAATATTATTCTGGCACATGATAATGCAATAGTTTTGAAATATGCTTTTCATGTGATGTGTGAAAACATAAAATCTATAGATGTGCAGTATACATAGAGAGAAGAATTCATATTACAATACGTAGCTACAAGCATAATAAATGGAAATTGATGAAAAGGGAATTTTTCTACTGCTGGGATTTTAAAGAATTAGACAAATGTGTGTAGTTCAAATAAGGCAGATATTCTGCTTCTTGTCATAGAAAGAGCGATGAACATGTATCAGAAGAGAAAATCAGCTGCTGCTTGGTAAGTACCCTATGATTTTTCTTGACTGCTGCCATTTGGGCCCTACCTAGTCCAGTACTTACTGTGCAGCTCAGGGATGCTAGCTCCTTTTTTGTTGTCTGTCTTTTGAAAGGACAGTCTTCCTTAGAAAAACTAAGACTATAGCAATACAATACCATCTCTTCAGAAATATTTTTATTAATTCAGTTGCTTTGCAAACTGGAGCTACATCAGTATAATTGGGAAGTTAATTCTTGGTCCAGTCTTTTTGTCTTGAAGGCAGAAGAGAATCCCAGAAAAGTCACACTGAACGCTATTTTTCTCCTATTTTTTATAGGCAGTCTTTGCATAGTATGACATTAGGCAAGGCAAGTCTTTGTAGTTTACGTATTTATGTTAGGTGTTTTTAATTCTTATTATTGTTGTTATTGTTTTAGTAGTAGTAGCAGTACTAACAGCAGTAAGTAGTAGTATTGAAAGTCCATCTGAAAGGGCTCTGTACAAAGAGATCATTAAAAGATAGCGTTCTGGAGATGATGCTCTATCTAACTAGAATCAGCAGGACATAGGAACTACGTCCTGTATGATGAATAACAAAAGAAAGGGTAGTTTACATTCTTTGATACATTTCTGCTCGATTAACCCCCAGTGGGATTTTACCCCTCCAGTCACATTTTTTTGTTCCTCTAATCTTGTTTTGTATTTGCTCACTGACCCCAAGCATGTATTTGACTTGTGACCCTATTTCTGTTAATAAAATACAGGCCATCTGACCAGCATTCACACCAATGAACTACAAGGTGATGATTACCTCATTGTGAATGCTAGGAGTTAGCGACACGCAGCAGCGTAAGGCTGGTGGTTGGGTGGGCTGAAGATGTGAAGCAGCGTGAGCAATTCTGAACTGTGATTTCAAAACCAAACTAAAGATAATAAACTCCTTCCAAATATGTAATACTATCTATAGTAGAACTGTGCATCTCTTTATGTATTGTTCAGCTAATAATTAGTTGATAACATTGAGGGGATTATAGCATGACAAAAAACAATTATAGCTATAATGTGGAAATTTTCAGTATCTGTATGGGTGGTAACTTATAAAATCAAAATTACCCTATTTACGTTTTGGGTGATCAATTATAATTATATGCCTCATGAAAAAATACATCAGCACTCAGTGGTAATAATTTCAGCAAAGCATTTTGAGGCTAAATTAACACTGGAAAGCATAGGTGAGCTCTTCCTAAGCAAAGTATTACTTGTTTTTAAAGCACTAGCAGACATGTAGAAACTTCTTAAAAGAAAATGCATAGTAATTAACTTATTAATGCTTTCACCAAATCCTGAGTCTTATGAAAAGCACTGTTAATTGTGTGTTACATGAAAAAATCATGCCAAAACCATTTATCAGATATGTAATCTGTGGCTCTGTTTTGTGACAGGAAGCCATTATTTCCACTGAAAAAACAAATCCGTTAAATTTGAACTATTAGATTACAGAAGGGTTAAGGCTGCTTCTGTGCTGTAGAGTCACATCAGGGTCACAGCCCAGTTCTAGAGATGTACTGCAAGAGCTTCATATCTGATTAAGACAAAAAACTGATAAAAATGTAATGCAGACTAACAATATGGAATTATCTGATGCAGTTTGGGGGGATAGGGGCAGGGGGTATAACATCATTCAGTTTATTTGCATATGTTTGTTCTTTCTACTGAAATCAATCTCTTTGAAGGAAGCAAGAAAACTTTAGAAAAAGAAAATATTATTAATGCTGGTAAGAGAACACAAGAGAAAATCTTTAGTAAACATTTCTTTTCCAGTGTTGATTATCATTCTGTCTAATGTTTATTTTCATAATTTTCTTTGATCCAAACACAAATAAAAATAAAGTTAGCTCCATTTCTTTGAACTAACGTAACTATACTGTGGCCAAATTTTTAAGCATTTTTTTGGTTTTTTTCCCAAGCCACATAACAGATTTATAGAGTAGATATTTGCATAACTCACACCCTTTCCTATATAAGAACACTTCCATGGCTAACAGTAACTTACCTGCTGTGGGCCTCTTTCTGACTTCATTGAAAACGCTGAGGGCTATAAGCGTCTGGGCACGTACTCAATAGCAGTCAAGGGAGCACCAGTGGTTCAGGGCTTTGGATCAGGGCTCACCCCGTTGTGTTGTGAAAATTGCTACAGTTTATAGGGATTGTGCCTGTGGCTCTGCTGGGCTGGCTGGTGGGTTGTAAACCCAGAACGTAGTCAGGCCCTCGCTGCATTTCTTACCCAAACCTATCTCACAGACGGCAGGTGGAGAGGCAGGGCAGGGACAGCAGAGGAGTAGGTCCATGCCTATCAGGATCACTGCACAAGGGGACCTGAGAAGGCGTTGTTACTACTTCTCACTTCTGAACCAGAACCAAGCAGCCAGAGCACAGGCTGTATCTCCACAGACTTCTTCCATCAGAAATTTGACAGACAAGTATGTACTATAGACTTAAAAACAACTACATTCCTAACATAAATATTATACAGTTGTAAAATATGTACTACATTATTTATCATAGTGCTTGAAACTAGATCTCTGTTGCTGGAGGTGTTTTAGTCTGTACATATTTAAAAACTCTGCCAAAACACAGATCTGTGTAGGAGACCAAAACCAGAAGATCATCTCAGGTAAAGCTATTGACCGTCTCTCAGAAAGCTCTCCTCTTCTGTGCCTGGCAGCACCTGCTGGGGTGATGGTCAAGAGTCTATATCTGTGATGGAAAGCGTGTATGTCAACCTCAGATTACAGCTGGCATGTATTCTGGCTGTTCCGTTCAGCCCTCCTGCATGCAAGTATTGTCTCTGAAACGGGTGAAAGTTAGGTACAAACACCACAACATCCAACTGCAGCCAATCACCTACAGAAGAGCCACATGCTGGATAAACTCACTGTTTTTTTAAGTTTTTTGAGGATGTTTTCAGCAACATGAGATATTCTCAGGTTCTCTAAAACGTACTGGTTTTGCTCTCCCATTACATTCCTGTGTTTGTCCCACTGCTTGGCCTAGCTGAACAAGGGCATCCAGTCCAACGATTCATTGCTTCTATGAGCTGGTCTAAGTTTCATTCTTAAATCAGCATGTGGTTGACAACAGGGAGAAAGCCAATCCTCATCACTCCCTAAGCAAACCATCTTCCCCTTTACTGTACACTTCAACCAAATTATGATTTCACCATTGAAATAAATGTCAAAATTTCCACCAGCTTCAGACGGATTGGGATTTGGCTATTGGCTTCTAAGTGCAGATGGCCTGTTAAAGGGCTTATTTTCCAATCAGGAGGTGTGTGAGTGCTTCAAGAGATTATAAAAATAGAAATGAATACCAGTAACATGAGGTCAGGTATTGCTAAAAAGCATCATTAGAAAATGGACGTGTTTAAGGATGTCGGAACTAATCCCAGTGACTGCAGGTGACTCACACTTGAGCAAGAATGAAAATTTGGGTTCTGAACTGTGTAGAACAGTTTTGTCTGAATCTTTTTACTTTTTTTTTAATAATACACATAAAAATGACAAATAGAAACAGTTGTTAACTTCTGCAGTTTGTTCCGGTCAAAAGAGAGTATTTCTGGTCCTAGAGGAGGGAGTTCCCGAATAGAAACCAAAGGCTCCTGCCTGAATGTGTGAGAGCCCTTGCCTGTAACAGATGATCATCACAACTAAAAACACAACCAAAAAGGACCGTTTATTCAGTTTCTTTTTTTCCTTTGTAACATTATGGAAACAGGAATACCAGAACCGATACTGTAATTATTGTGCAGTTGACTTTCATATAAATACACTTAGGAATATGGGACTGGGAAAAAACACACGCCAAGAACCTTTAGGCTCTTGCTTCCTAAATTGGAAACCTATTGGCAACCGTAGCAATAGGTACAAAGCCCAGAATGAGCCCACAGTGCAACATCCACTGTAGATGTCCCAAGGAACAAAGCTAGAAAAGTTAGAGAGCTACAGAATACCCATTTCTTGATGGAAGAGTGTGAATCAGTGCACATCCAAAACTTACGAGCTTTACGTTCTTACATAATTTTAAGTAAAAATGCATACAAGTGCTCACGTGCTAGAAAATGCTCTCCCTATTTCTTGTTACTGAAAGAAACAGGACTTTGGCATGGAGAAGCAAAGTCCCTGGTATTCCCTAGTCCCTGAGACTACATGGCTTGCTGGATAACTCAGAGCTGAACACAAAATTGTGCACAGTGTTCTTCCCTCCTCCCTTTTTGAATAAATGGTTCTACTCTGCACTTCTGCAAAGACGAGCGGAAAGCCTTGTAGACAGGTGTAGTAACATCTGCCTGAGTCTGCAGAAGTCTGAAACAGCAGCAATGAGAGGTATAGTGCTTGAAAACTAAAGATGATAGCCTATGTCATGCTGAAAACTCAGCATGTGTTACAGCTCAAAATAAATGGGAATTCGTGTAAAAATAAATAGTATATGGCTTACTGTAGTGATGGCTCCATTTTTTGGGTTTTGTGATTTTTTTTTAGTACTCAGTTAAATAATATTCCATTTACTATTCAATTATTTTTATATTCAATTAAAAGAAAATATTCGCTGTTATTGTGATAATGTGCTTTGCCACTGATGGTCCAGGCTTTAGTGGGTGTAAAGCTTTTCTGGTGCCTGGCAAAGGATGCGGCTGATGTCCTAGCCAAGCTACCTTGTGGTGGAGTATGTCCGTCTTGAAAATTCCTCTTCAAAATGGCTCTCTAGCAGGATCACTGTGCTCTTCATATCTAGGGATTGAAACATGAGTTGTGCCTCAAAAATCTCATGTTATATAGTCCCACGGTAATTCTTCTTCCTTTATCTCCAGTAATTTTCCTATGCTGGTCCTGGTCTGTTCCCTTCTGCTCAGTAGGGGCTGTTTTTGTTCTTTTTCTTTGTTGCTATTAATTTTCTCATAACTACTAGCTACTATATTCACATAGCATCCACTATCAAGCTACTAAAACAGTGTTCAAGTACATTAAACCTCCATTTTAAAACAGTAATAAAAGGGTTTTACTAAGTAAATACATAAAGCTTCTCTCAGATCATACAACAAGGAAACCGAATATAGAGCTAAAGTTACCAGAACTTGGGAGGACAAAGGAGCAGTTTACTAGAGAGCCTTTTCCCAACACTCAGAGCTCTGATAGTCCTTGGAGGAAATAATAAATCTTTCTCTTTGTCACTCTTCCCTAGGTTTCTTTTGTTGTTTAGGATGAAAAAAAAAAAGAGAAAGAAAAAAAAAGTATAGGTACTACTTACAAGGCAGCTTCCTTGATGTTTCTGGTAGTCCAACCAAGGGACAAGATTGCGTATGTAGGAAGGCAACATGAACAATTCATCCTGTAAAGGAATTAAAAGCAAAAGTGGAAATCCTTTGTAAGAAGAAGCATGGCTGGGATTATAGCTGCATGCTTTCACTAATGACTTTGCAAACATTTAGACAGAGATAACCTAGAAATCCAGTTGCACTTTATTTAATATTCAGATAAGGACCATTCACCTGCTGTTAAGCTACAACGTCTACAATCATTCTTTGAATACTGATAATTATATGAAGCAGACTCCCCTAGAGGCTGGTAGTCTAGTCTGGATTCACCTGGAATACAAAGATGAATAATATTGCATATTACATGCACCCAAGTAGTTGCAATTTATAGAAATGTCCATTTATGCTCCTGAAAAAAGATGTGTATTTCCCTGGGGGTATAGTATATGGTGATAAAAACCTGTGTGGGGGACTGTTTGGATTGTAACTCCTAGTGTGCCTGTTGTTGATTAATTAATAAACAATAAATCATTATATTTAGCCAGATATCTCACTACAAGACCATAAAAGAGAAAATGTTAAAAAAGAATTTTGTGTGCCTCGCCGTAAGGAAGGGTTACTCAGAGACACAAAAAATGAGCATTAGAAGTAGCATGCAAATGGCTCAGAGTAGGTATGTGTACACGTTTTTAAAAGACAAGTAGCATTATGAATATGCTCTCTGCCTCCTCCTTTCCTCCTCTTTCTCCCATCAGGTGCCTTGTCCTTGTTCTCCCCTCTCATTTGCTGATGGCTGATAACACCTTATCTCCACCAGGGAAGCAACCGGGAAGTTTGCTCCTTCCTCACAAGACTGAGGGTATAATTAGAACAACGCACCTGCTCAGTCCTCCGGTGACTCGGTTAGTCTACATCCATGTCAAAATCCATGCTGTGAGGGTAATTTGATCATCTCGCTTACTTTTTTCATATACTTTATATGAATAAACCACCAGAACAAGCCTCCGTTGAAGTGGTTCGGTTTGATCTCACAAATTTGTGTCAACCCTTTGTTGCCAGAAGAATTTTATCATTTGATCTCATGGTTACACTTTAGTAGACTTTAGTACATATTTTATTTCACTCTCCAGAATATAAAATTCCATTTTGTGTCAAAATAATCTTTTTATTATTATCTATCTATATTTCAGTGATACTTACAGGCTTCAACTGAGATCAGGGTCGTGTTGTAGGAGACAATACAGAAACACACAATAAAAGAATTCTAGTCCCAGGAGCCTTGTAAGGTAAATAAAGGCTGGGAGAAAGGAAATATTACCCCCATTTTACAGATGGGAAACCGAAGCTCTGACAATCTTTCCATAAAATGCAGTGCAGTGTCATACAGCGATACTGAAGAGAGAGTTCTGAAACAAAGTCCAGAATCTATGCAAAATAAAGGTGGATTTAAACCCTGTTCCTCTGGCAAGCATCCATGTAAGTTCAATAAGTTACAGATGTACACTGGTATCGTTTGCACACTGAGCGTCCCAAGGCTCCCTTGGCCTTCTCCATGCTTGTTTGTGTCCCAGCCCCCCTTGACAGGCAGAAGACATCGTTTTTAGATGCTGTCGTCGTAGGCTCAGAAGAGTTAGTCTACCCCTGCCTCCTCTAGCACTTAGCAAAAATTTACCTCTAGCCCTGCGATGCCACAGTGGTGTCAAATCTCTCTGACTGCAGCAGCTTCCGGGCTCAGCAGAGACACATCAAGGGCTTGTTAGGTTCTCCTTCCCAGCATCCGAAGGGTAATGTAATCTTTTTGTCCTTGAACAGAGCCTGGAATCTCCTGCATTACAATACTTCTCCTCATTTAATCTGCTCCTGCCAGAAGATCCTGTAAAATCCTGGGGAAGCAGTAGCCCACAGAGGGTATTACCCAAGACCAAGGAGCACAGGAGCACTTTGGTATTCCCTGAAGACATGGCAGAAACAAGTGGAAATGGTAAGTTCACTGTCTTCCTTTCAAAGATGGCTAAAGGTAGGAGGGGAGACTGCCAGGAATGAGGGTGGGGGTAGCAGTTTGCACAGAGGTGCTTGTGTCCCCCAGATATCTGCTGGGCTACCGCAGACGTTTGCAAACCAGCCTGCTGAATTTGGTTTGCAGAACTCTGTGAGCTAAACTCTTCACCATTCTAACTGCACCACTATAACCCTGCCTTTTGACTAAAAACCGTTCAGACTAATTGTCAAGGATCAGATAACAGGAAAATATTTCTATTTGACAGTCTACTATTTTTCAATTGTTCCTCTGTTACATATCTAAGTAAACATTTGTTCCACTTATCATTTCTGAGCAAAAGACATGAATCATTTGACTAGTAAAACCACAACGACAGCTGTTGCTTATTAGAAACAGTCATCTTTTTCAAGGGTCTGCTATGGAGGAGTTCTTCAGGAAACTGTTTCTGCTTTTAGTGCTTTACAGTGCAATGAAAGCAAAGTTGCAGAAATTAGGGCATTTTTGTTTCACTTATGTGACTGGCGAAACACACAGGCACACAC
Source organism: Phaethon aethereus (assembly GCF_964289735.1). Taxonomy (NCBI): domain Eukaryota; kingdom Metazoa; phylum Chordata; class Aves; order Phaethontiformes; family Phaethontidae; genus Phaethon; species Phaethon aethereus. Next base: position 10,625,842 of record NC_138589.1, on the reverse strand, counting down.
ACAGAGCAGCCATTACAGCTAAGCTAGAAGCCCCCAAGAAACAGGAAAATACTCATTTAAGGATACTACAAATGGTGTAATACTTATGTTCTTTGACTTTGTGATGTTTATACAACTCTCTACAATACAGGTCAAGCAAAACTGGATTTAAGGGTCCCTTTGTAAATAAGCTATAGTATTTGGGATTTGGGATTTTGGTGTTGCATAGAATACATATACCAGTTATTATGCATGTACCAGAAACATTTTTCATGATTCATGGTTTCTCCAGGTCTCAGGAGCAAATTAACTGTGGATTCATTAAATCCCTAGAAGCCAGTCATCTTGTGGTCGCTACGATTCTACTTTCAGAGAAAGATTCTCCAATGGTAAAAGAAAAAAAAAAATCAGTTTAAAAAGTCTGATCAGGTTAGGAAAATCAGGGAGGGCAACTCTACTTAATTGCAATAAAATACTTTTTAAATTAGTGGAAACAAAATAGGGAACAAAAACTGGATCACAAGGAATTCAAGAACAAATAAGTGAAACTGAGTCAGGTCAGTCATAAATTTTTTTTCCCTTTCTAGAGTGCTGGTTCAAAGGCATTATAGAGTATAAGGGCCAAAATGTGATTGTTTCTGTGACCTATGTGAAACAAAATTGTATTAAACAGAGGCCTAACAGTTAGGCATTTTATCAGGCAAAGTCGCTGGAATGGTATACCCTGTATGATGCCCTTATTGTCAGCTTTGAAGCCAGAAGCCAAAGACTAAATGAGCATAGAGACTGCACTGATCCCAGCAGAGCAGAGGGGAGGAACGCTGGCAGGGCAATGTGGAGATGCTACGGAGTAGTCTGCTCCACAGTTAAATAGGAGCACTTGTGGCTTTGTGGCTGTTGCTTTAACACCTTTCAAAAACGTAAAATTCATTTGCAAACATTAAAGAAGAAAGAGTAAAAAAAATATATAAAAATTGATTGTTGGATTATGGCAAAAGAAAAAGAAAGCAGAACAGAAAAACAGTGTCACTGCGGAGGCAAAGCTGAGGTTTATTATAGGTTAGAAATCTGCAAAACTGTCACCAGTTCAATAATAGTATTCAGCGAGGTTTCTAAAGATCATATCCTGCCCTTCCTTCACCCTCACAACGCTCGCTGATGGGAGTCAGCACTTTGCTGCAGCTGGGTATTTATAAGTCATTTGTTCTGCGTAACACGCCTGTTCTTACTAATCTTAGTCAAGTAAGTAGTCCATCCTCATGTGTCATCCCACGGAAGTCAAACGTGCTATTAGCATAAGTGATGATTGCTTATCTGTGTGGGGTCTTGTGAGCTTGGGTCTTTCTGCATCAGTATACTTGACATGGCAGTCTTCCCATTATAATTTAATAAAATGGGGCCCAATTCAGTTCAGAGGTGCCTTGAGGAATAAGCAGGACTTAAATGGTGCTTAGGCCTTTGACTGGACCTCTGCAAACCCTGAATTTCATTGAGCAAATACTGGTTACTTGGGGGGGGGGTATTCAGTTATAGACTTTACCGTTGCTCGGAGCGTGGTACCTTTGCAAATGCTTCAGCAAGGCAATGTAAATCTGAAGACATTCAGAAGAAAGGTCTGGTAAGACTGCTTTCCTTGGTAAAAACGGGGACTGCAGAAACGTCACGAATAACTGGTTCAGAGAACCAGTCCATGCTGGTGGGTAAATTCCGCTCTAGAAGAATGCTGCACGTGGAAAATGGGCAACAGGAGACGGTGGAGAAACTGCATCTCGCAGCTGCACTGGGACGGGCATCTCTCTTCTAGTCGGGTAGGACGGCACAGGCCTAGTCCAGAACCCTCTGCCGTCGGTGGAAATCTTCCCGTTTTGATGAGCTCTGAGTTAGGCCCTTACTGAGCAAGCACGCTTAGGCACCCTTGATGCCTCGTAGTCGTGGCTGATTGTGTACAGTAACGCACTCAGTACAACATCTGTACAACAAATCTGTTACCTCTAATCAACTACTTGGTGCAAGAAGGAGTCAGTCAGTTCATTTTCTATGCCACGCACCTCTCCTAAGGAAGAACTCCTAATTGCTGCATGGGTAACTCAGCAAAAGGCATCATTCATTTCTGGGGTTTTAAAGGGTTACATGTATTTCTAACAGCTGATATTCCCCCTCTTTTTAAATTTTTCGTATCTTTTAGTTCTTTACCTGATTTCTGAGCAGCTAGTAGCCTCGGAGTGTCTCCTGTATTCTCTCTGAACCTTCATTCTAAGGTCCCACAGCTCTCATAGGGTTTACATGAAGACTGCAGCAATTCCTTGTGACTTTTGTGACCATCTCCTTAATTCATAGTTCTCCTGATTCCCAAAGCGTAATGAACGTAGGAAAATTTTGGGTCGTAATTCCCTAACCAACTAGCTCTTCGCTCTGTTCTTTTTGTTACATGTGATCTGCTATAGTTACAGAGTGCATGGGTAGTCTTCGACGTGATCCCAGAAGTTTAAAAAAAAAAAAGATACTTGAACAAGTCTTAATCAGTAGTACAAAAAATATTGCCCGGCTGTTAGATCTAGAGGGTTTGGCACACTAGATCACAAGTAGTGGACCCATTATAACTTTGATCCTTAGCTTTGCTTGCTGTATCTGTTAAAACAGTCTGCTGTTTGTATACCTACTGCACTTCCAGCTTTCCAACCAGCTGCTTGTGAAGAACTGCGTTTATTAATTAGTACGTAAATCGTTTGCCAAATTATGTATATTAAAGGCATATATGCAGGTCAATCCTGTAAAATTGCACATATAAAGTGCATTTTACAAAATGCATCACGTAGACTTTTGGTGGAAGACTAAAATCTGCCTATTAAATGACAAACAGGTTCTCACTAAATTAAGAACAACAATCATCATTGTCAATGAAGTAGTGCTATAAAACCTTTTTTTTTTATAATTGTCTGGACAGCATAAGTTTTCCTCCTGTTAGATTTAAAATCAAGTTCAGACATTTTTGGAGTTTAGATGCCATCGCTATCTAATGCCCTCGTACAGCCCAAGAACATGCTTCAGCCGGCTGTAATCCATATGAAGTCAATATGACTTTCTCATACAAAACTTAAAAACCCTTGGAAAAAGCTTGCTTAATCAGTTTTTAAAAGATTTCAAGATCTGTATTCGTCCATCATTATGTTTAAAATAAGCATTTTTTATTTGCTAGCTAGCCAAGGACTTGATTTTTCTTCATTCTCCCATTAGCCTGTCAGTTTAGCCAGTAGAACTCTTTTATTCCTCCCACTGGAGTGGCACAGAGAAATTCATTTGATTCCAGTGGATAGTAGTTGATTTCATTATCATATTATAGAAAATAAAGATTATGATTCCAAATTATTTTGCCAGCAGTCCACACACTAACCATGTAAATGGCAATATGTGGAAAAGTTGACTACATCATAAAAAATTAACTTCCTGCAAGGATTTTCTTGAATTGGTTTCAAAAGAATCTGCTGTTTGGCATCTTTCCTGTAGTGAATTTCTGGAGGGTAACTGCATTATGTGTGTGTATAACAGGCAAAAGGAAACAGTCACTGAACTCTTTCTTTTGCTACCGAATGTAACTATAGCACATTGTGTTTAAAAGAGTTGCCTGAAAGCAACACTCTGTATGTGTATGAGGTTATACATGTGTGCATTGTAAGATAACCACTAACAGAGGGTGAAACACTATTCTCTTTCACTTGCTGTTGAGTGACAAAGGTTGCATCTAATGATAACTTGTATATTCTGCCAACAGCTGGTGATATTCTGCCCCTGCCTAAATAAATAAATAAATAAATAAATGCTTCCATCTCCCAGAGCAAATGCCCTGTAAGTCTATAGAAAACAAATTAGGAATGCGTTATTCTCAATGAAAAAAGTCTCCATGAGAGCTATAATTTTATTTTTTTTAGTGCACAAAATAACATAAATCAAAAGAAGCAATAGTCTACCTTGTGTTTTGACTACTTTGACCCTCTTCAACCCCTGCCAATTTTTATCTCATTTTTGTTTAACTTTGTACATCAGAGTTTAATTTTAAACCTGGTCCTGAAGACAGTGATGTATAGGGTACATCAAGTATAGCTTAAATTACCCTCTCCCCAGTGATTTGGAGTTGAGGGGAGGGTCTTACTCTGCAGCAGGGTGGGGAAGAGAAATGGTCAGATGTTGCCCTTTGAACCTGACCACCCTCGGCTACAGAAACATTTATGCCAGAACATCATTTATTGATTTTATTATATTTTAGGATCTCTTAAAACTGTTGGTGAAGTTTGCCATGTATTAATTTTTGACACATGCATATAAAACCAGAAATATGGGTTGAGCAGAAACTATAAATATAGACAACACTGCCCAATAAACTTACATCCTTTCACTTACAGGTTTCTATTTCAGCTGATCATTCCGAGCAGCCTGTCTTTGAAAATAAATGTTAGCCCTCTGATAAGCTAACCAATTTGAAGATTAAAGCTGCATTTGAGGATTAAAGTTTTTCTTATTTGATTATTGTTGTGTCTTGTAGCGGTAGAAGATAAATATTAATAAAACGTTAAAGTCCAATTCTGCTCACTTACGTGAGCATTTTAAACCATGAGACTGAACAAATTATGCAGGATTTGGCCCCTAAACTCCGCGTTGACTGCTCTGTTTTCTCAGTCCACTAAGAGTAAGTCTCCCGTGAAATGTTACATGTACCCAGCAAACTCATGAACCCACTGCTGCCACAGAAAACTCGCGCTGATGGGTAGCTCTGAAACCTCGCCATCCAATTATATACCACAGAGCTCTGTATGTGTTTTTATCCAGGAGAATAAAAACCACAAGAAGCGCTTTACAACAGACCACAAAATGGGCTTGGCACCTGTGTCTCCTCGGAGCCGAAGTTTCGGAGTTGTGTTACCACGTGGCCTGCTGACCCCGGGAGAGCAACGCTGACCTTGTCTTACACGCAGAAGTCTATTGCTATGGCTCCCCTGAGAGCACAAACCAGCTGCAAACGGCTGCAATGATTAACCCTTATATGTTGTAGATGTAACATCAAGTCATGGTAATAAAGCTTTCACTGCATAACAGATCTCTTGCTTTGTAAATTGTTGCTCTTATCAGCTGCACTCTAGGATGTTATCCCTTTTCTGTGAAGCATGACTGCTGTGTTGTTCACTGGAAAGGCTACCAGATCTATAAAGTCTGCGATATTTATTCAATTGCTTCGGAGAATAATACAGACAATACGCTTTGTTTAAACTAAAAATGCAGTGTGTGAGAACAAAAAGCCCATGAAACACTCATACATATGAAACAATATATTAATTAAAATCCAGAATGCCTGTAGCAGTTTTTGAATCTGGGAACACCAGATTTGCTACAACAGACAACTGCGCTGTTCCATTGAGTCCAGGCTCCTGTTTGTGGAAGTAATTTATACCTAACGTTTTGTAAAAATGCAAACCCTTCGAGCCTGTGACGTACCTGGACGATTACCGAGTTCTGCTGTTTGGCTGGAAACAGAATGCTTGTAGCCATCGGCACTCACCTCCCCAAAACATAAGCAAGAGAAGCCTTATTTTGTCATGCGCTTCAAATACCAGACCTAATTCTACGCTTTCCTATTTACATAGAAGCCAACGGCAGTTCTGAGTCTGTATCAGCCCAGAATCCAACCCACAGGCCTGTCCGTAGGGCCCTGGCTTCCTCAGAAACGTGATGCCTTTTATCTCGGCACGCTTCCTACCCTCCAGCCCTTCCCTTGCCAAATCTGTGGCCGCATCAAGGCTGCGAAAGAAAAGGTGACCTTAATGTAAGGCGCGGTATGGTACGGTACTATCCGCCTTAGTCTGCAGAGAGGCAGAAACGGTATCTCTGAGAGGTGGAAGCTACCGTGTGTATCACGAGGACTGTCGCTGCCCACAGTCGCCGTTTCAGAGGGACTTTGCAACATCCCACCAGCCGAGCAGAGCGACAGGATTTGTTCAACATATCCACCCATGGAAGCAGCAGCTCCGTGTGTTTTAGGGGCACGGGACTGCCAGTCCTTGCTGTCGCTCCTGCCTCTCTGCAGCTCAGGCGTTGGGCAGACCAAGAGCATTGCAGGGCTCTCTGCACAGCTCCCAGGGACAGTTTATAGTTTTTTATACACAACATTTTTCAAAGGATGAAGCCAGCTTCCAGGTTCAGGAATTAAGGAAAAAAAGAAATCCCTTTGGTATTAACAGTGGGAAAATAAATTCAATTTAAGGAAACAAAAAAGTGGTTTCCCTGAAAAAAACTAAGGTGTTATAAGTTTTGGGAGGGGCATTCAGGTATTGTAAATGTGACTGTGAAAGGCCTTGCACTGTTTGGGACTGTAGCAGGCTAACGTCACCTGCGAAGCGCAGGTTGAGAAAAGCTATTCAGGAAAACTTTTTCAGCTCAGGAGTGACGTCGGGCTTCCTTGCAAGATTCCCTGGTGTTCAGAGGGAGCAGGTTAGTGCCCTTTGGTAAGAGGTAAATTAACACCGCTCTGTGGTCCATGACTCCTCCCATTCTCCACCTCTTTCAATGACATTACCTTGGCTTGCCCTTAACGCAACAGAGGCCGATCTGCAGGAGCCGTGCATGGGCCGGCGGCTGCACCAGCCATTCTTCACTCCTCACCAAGGAAGACGCTGCTCTGGACCAGTGCTGCTTTGCTGTTTGGTATCCAGATTCATCTGCTTGAAAAACACTGTAAATAGTTTTATTGCATAAGTTGGGCTAGACAGGGCTGTTCCTCACTCATTAGCGCAGGGAGCATTTTCCTACAGGGACTGCAGATCAAAGCAATGAGTTTATTCCTCTCTTTCCACACCTCCCCCTCCACAGGCATGTAAGTGCTGTTATTTTAACACCAGCAGCTGTACTTAAAAAAAACCCCAAAACACCACTATCAAAAGTCCTGCAAGACTTGCTACAGCAAATCTAGGTAGAAAGACAGTGACAAAACAGTTAACAACTCCAAAACTCATAGAAGCAGGGAGACGCAGCGACTGCAGTTACCCCCTCATCAACTCCAGCGGCTCCTGTTTTTCTCCGAGTAGCTGCTGTGGTCTCCCAGGTGGAGACTATCGGCCCCTGAAGGGAGCAGAGGTTGCCTGTTCCCTCTTTAGGGGGATGGTAAGGGTCTCTCAGTGATGGTACTTTGTGTCCTGCCTGGTCCCCGCAGGTGCGAATGGCTGGTGAGGAGGAGGAGGAGGAGGAGGTGGTGGTGGTGGTGGTGGGAGTGGGAGTGGGCTCAGGCTCAGGCTCAGGCTCCAGCTCCAGCGGGGCTGTGTCCTTTCCCCGGGCCTGCCTTTGGAAGCTGGGGAGGACCTGTGTGCCCCTCTGCCTCTCGTCCCTCCTCTTGCGGTCACTCCTATTTCTAAGGTACTGTTGCCCTGGTATTTGGTTGCTCAAAGGGGAGAATGAAGCAACAAATTTGCTGAAATTATCTTGAGATTATTTTGTTCTCTCGTGGGGCTTCTGTGTGAAGGGGGTATCTACTCTATTAACTCCCATTAATATCAAACCTCTACTATTAATAGGATTTGCATATGGAAAGGAAGAGGATTGACCTTTAAGTTAATTAAATAAAGTAAATTTAAAAAAATATTTTTAGTTTAAAGCATTAATATGATGAAAAATACAAGAACAAATACATAGACATCAGTATCTGGGCTTTCGTTAACACTAACGAGCAAATTACTGCAGGGGAAGATTTGCATCATTGGAATACATATTCCAGCCTCCATACTGATATATGTGATGCGTGGTTATCTTGGTATGGCTCCTCTTTCAGAATATATTTTCTTCTTATAGAATAGCCTTTCTTTAACTCCCATTGGGGACCTCCTTATAAATGAGGAACTGGTCCTCAAGGGACTGGCCTGGCTAGAAAAGTGTGTAATTAAAAAAAAAAAAAAAGAGCAGCATATTAGAATACTAAGCAATATAATTAGCTTGTTTCTTTGGGTTTTTTTTAGAAAATAGTAAAAAAAAAATGTATAGCCAAGTTTAATTAAACATATTCTGTGGGTGTTTGAATTGTGTAAGAATGAGAAAATCCTGTTGTATTTTAGAGGGATTCATTGCATCAATTTAAGGTTCTCACTCTAATCTCCAGAAGGCAGTCAGGTATCACCACTCTTCTTGCGAAGCAGCTGCGGTGCCATGAGTAAGTGATGTTTGCCCGCTTAGCTGGGGCATTTGCAGCCCGTGAGTGGCAATGGGTGTATTCGTCCCCTTCTACATGGGGACGAACGTAGGCTCTCCACACCTGAACTGGCTAAATCCGCAGATTCAAAATATTGTTGCTCCTAATACTAAATATTCACTTACACGTGCTGAAAAGCTGCCGCTGCCTTCACAGCAAGTAGTAGAAAGTATAAGTGGATTAGTAACATTTTTACCAGCATCTTGCTTTTAGAGTCTGATCCTTGAGACAACGATGTCCAACGGTCTCTGGATCTGTGGCATCGCTCTGCTCGTAGGTCTTAACCCATCCGTGTCTCAGCTTTCTGACATAGCCCTTTGTAAAGTGCTTTGAGATACTCAGATCAAACTTGCCGCCAGTTCAAAGTAGTTTTAATCAGTATTTAGTGGTATTTTGTTATGCAGCTCAGTCTATAAATTCAGCTGTTTATTCTGCTCCTGTTCTACCTCAGGCCCTCACAAGTGGGAAGAGGTGGAACTGGTCGGGTTATTCTTCTCCGAGCTCAGCTAATGTCATCTGCTGAATACAGCTCTAAACGTCTGAAGTTGGTGAAATTAAATAAGGTGCAAGCATCCTTTGGTCTATAGCTCTTTGCCTTTAAAACAATTACTCACGGTAACCTTAACAATAAGGAAAAAAAAAAGGGAAAAAAAATCCTCGTAAAAGAATTTAGTGTTAGGATGGAGCTCCGCCTGGTATTAGAACAATTATGGAGCAGATGCATCCACTCCAAACAGAGTGACCTTTTCATCAAGTTACACAACATTAAAGGTTAAAGAATGTTTGAAAGGAAGTTAATGCTTTTAAAACATTAGAAAAAATTACCGTTCTTTCAAGACCTGACTAAAATCAGTGAGAAACTCTAAGATGACTGTTTAGGTCCATCCAGTCATAATTTAAGCAACTCTTATTACAGAGGGATATAAGGTATTTCACATCGTCTGTTTTATTTTAAAATTAGAAGTGCTTTTTCAGAGAAGAAATGAGATCTGATAGGAATAAATACCCAGTGAAAGAAATCTGCTTTAAAGCGGGTTAAGTGCAATTTTAAAGTCTCGGTTCTTTCTCTCCATTGTGTGCAGACGACACGAGAACAAAGAGAGGGGATCAATGGTGGTGTCAGATTTTCTTAGTTTCCACGTTTCATCTGACCTGGACCGTGCAAACTCCAGCCACCAGCAAGAGCGAACGGAGCTACCGCTCCTGCCTCGGCGCTTCCCCGCACCCTCGCCCGCACCACGGGCGGCGGCTGCGGGGACGCCGCTCCTGCCCGCACACCCACCGCGGGCCCGCGCTGGGCCGCCGGGCGCCCGGCGAGGCGGGAAGGCGGCCCGGGGCGGCGGCTGCCGGGGCCGCGGCTCGGCCTCCCCGGCGGGCGCGGGCCCTGCTCGCCGCGGCGGCTGCGCGCGAGCGGCCGGGTTGGTTGTTTTTATCAGCCTTTCCGGGCGGGGGGGGGGGGGGGGATGCTCGTGCCGGCCGCGTCCCGCCGCGAGTGCGGGGCCGCGCGGGGCGGCGGCGGCAGCGGCAGCGTCGTCCGCGCTGCTGCACGTGCTCTGCGTCATCCGGGTCCTGTGCTCCTCGTGCATAAGAAATTTAGGAAAGCCCTTCTGAACGGTAGTCGCTGGGCGTGCCGGGGCGCGCGGATTTGCGGCCCGGCAGCCCCTCGCTCTCCGTCGTCTTTTTTTTTTTCTTTGCCCCAAACGCCCGTGGCCGCCTGCCACGCCGTGGCCTACCGGCCTGCGCGCCTCCGCTCCCGGGGCCAAAGACGCGCGGCGGGGCGCGGAGGCCCGGCGGGAGAAGGCCCGCAGCCCCGCGTAGGCGGGCGGGGCCGCGGGGCGCAGCCGGGGGCCGGTGCGCGTCCCCTCGGGGGCAGCGAGCTCCTCTCCGCGCAGGCAGCGCTGCTCGGGGGCGGGCGGGGACCGTTGGATCGCTCCGCTGCCCTCGGCGGTGATTAAGCGGTGGGGCTTGGCGTGCGCCCGCAGCCGGGTGAAGGTGCCCTAAAGGTGGCAGATGGATAACCTTTTTTTTTTTTTTTTTTAAAGAGAAGCTTGCGTGTCTTAGTGCAGGCACTATGTGCAAATCACTAAAAAACCAACCAAAAAAACCCCCACGTCTGGGAAGTAAGTTTCTGTGAAAAGAAAGAAGGATTTTTCTCGGAGTAGACTTCATCAACTTCCCACTTAATCTGTTTTTTTTTTTCCTGTGTTGTTTTTTTTTTAAAGTGTATCTGTGCACAACAAAATCTTTATTGCGTTAAATCACAGGCGGTCAGCAAAGGACCAGCTGTGTTAGCTGTGCAATGGAAACTTCCAGGTGATGCGAGAAATAAGAGGGGGAATCCCTTGCCCTGGATCCTCCCAACGCCTTTCGAATTAAGCAGCTCTGAGGATCACTGCAACTCTCCACAAAGGTGTTCCGAAAGCCTGGAGGTGGTAAAACTTTGTATAGGTAAAATTAGCTAAACCCCTTCTGCTAACACAATAGCTTTTGTTGTCACATATGGTGGAGTTCCAGGATCTGTAACTATTTTTCATAAAAGATTTTCCTACTGCCCAAGTGAATACATTACGCTACAGTAGCTCTGAATGGTATCGCTTATTTCCTCCAAAGCAGCGGCCGATTGTTTCTTCAGAGACCCTAAGTCCTGTCAGGGGCGGGGGGGGGGGAAGTGATAATTCAGCGGGACCTAATCGCGACGATAGATCTTGTTTTAGCGCGCACCATCTGCGGAAAGTGCAGCCGCGGCAAGTGCCTGCGAGCGGGGCGGGCAGGCCCGGGTGGGCCGGGGGGGAGCTGGGCTGGCCGCCCCGGCTCTGTCCGGGGGGGACCCCGGCGGGGCGAGCGGCAGCCTGGGCAGCGCGGGGGCCGCGGCCCGTCCCCGGCCGAGAGGCCCCGCGAAACGCGACGGAGCCTCTGCCCGCCCGGGGCTCGGCTCTCCCGGGGGGGAGCAGCAGCAGCCGCCGCCGCAGCATCACCCCGGCGGAGCCCCGGAGCCGCTCTCGTCGCCCAAGTTTAATCCGCGAACTTGTTGGCAGCCGGCGGCGGAGGACGCAGGCTGCCCCCCAACCGGCGTGGGGCCCGGGGCTTCGCCTCCGCCGGGGCCCGGCCGCAGAGCGCGGCTGCCGCCGGCTGCGCGGAGGGCCGCGGTGCGGGCCGCGGTGCCCCCGCGCCGCCCGGGAGCGTCCTCGCCGCGCCCTGCGGCTCCCTGAGCCGAAGTGTCCCCAGCACCGCGGCGGGGCTTTGGGGACACGCGCATTTCTGCTCTCGGGGGTTAGGTGGGGAATTACTTTTAACTCCAGACGGAAGCGAATCGATTCGGAGGAGATGACCTACCGCGTAACAGGAATGCTGCAAAATGTTGAGGCACTGGGCGTGCTTACGCCTTCCTATCTGCTTTCCCCGTGCTCCTTCCGAAATGCCTGGTCCTGATCGCAAGGACACGGCTGTCCCACTTCCGATTTTCTGGGGCTTATTACATGTCAGAACTGCAAAAGTCCTCTGGACAATTTACAGACAAAACATCTGGTTCGTTAAAGCAAAGCTACTGGACTAAGACAAACAAACTTTGCTGCTGTGTAAATTCACTTACCCAAACAATTTACATTCAAGCAAAGATTTTAGCCCGAAGAAAAACTTTTATTCATTTGTATTCAGGAGGTTTGGGAATTCACAGGCATTTTAAAATAATTTTGCTCTAATAAAGTTATGTAGATATTACAAAATGTCTTTGTACTCTTCTCAGATTATTATTTCTGTTATAATGGTTATTGACAACACTTTGTATTTTACAAATGCGGAGTATCGTTTTCGGTCGCGGGCAGCCGTGTTTTTACACAAACTTGTCGGATCCGTATTCATCCAAGTGCAGCCTTAGTGAGAACTGTTTCTTCTTTGTTCTTCGCCGGGAGAAGCCGAAGTACTTTTCCCACACTTTTTGCATTCCCACGGGGTGCCACCGCGCCCCGAGGACGGAGGAGAGGTGCGTGTTGGGTCCCGTCCACCCCCGGAACCGAGGGCAGCGGCCGGGGGCTGCCCGGGCGCCCGGCCGGGAGGGGTGTGCCCGGCGCGTCACCGCGCCCGCTCCCCGGCGCAGCCTGCGCGGTGCTTCCGGAGCTCACGCCTCCGCCGGTGGGCGGCGGGGGGGCTGCCCCCCGGGAGGGGCTGCCGGCAAGGGAGCCCCCCCGGCCGCCCCGCAGCCCCCCCGCAGCTCGCCGGCGGGGCACCGGCTGCCTCGCGGACGGCCCCAGCCCCCCCCGCTGCCCTGGGGCGCCCGGCCGGCGGGGCGGCGCGGGGGTCCCCGCCGGCCCCTCTGCTGCGCGGGGCGGGGGCGCCCCGCAGGGCCGCGCTGCGCGGGGAGCGCGTGGGGAGGGGGCAGCTCGCCCCCCGCGCTTCGCCCCCCGGGCCGCTATCAGCCCGCGCCAGCAAGGGAGCCTCCGCCCGCAGCTCCGCGGGCACACAGGGACCCCCACGCACGCTTCTCCCTCCCGTGTTTGCGGTGACCAAGTGGCAAAACATCAACGCGCTCCGGGGGACAGAGAAAGGTTAAAGCCCGAAACACGCTGTTTTCGGAGAGGCAGCTGCTCCAAGTTTAATGAACTTCCTTACCGACCGCCCCGGCTGGTCCCGTAACGAGCAGCTCGCTGCAGCGGCCCCTCCGTCAGCTGAGCCCGCCGCCTCCGCCCGGCCGGGGGCTGTCCGGGGGGCCGGTGGTTTTCGTGAGGGGGAATGGCATGAGCGGCGAGAAGAGGCAACAAAGAAGGGCACTACATGGCGTACGCTGTTGAAATAGAAAAGATTCTTAGCTGATGCGTGTGTTGGAGTGACGGTTATCTAATTATGGGACCTATAAATAATTGGTACCTTGGTTTAAAACTGCCGGGAAGAGCGAGCCTCATGTGCTGCGTCTCTGTAGATGGAGTCTGTACAGTCATGGATTTTAGGCGTTATGTTTGGAAACGTTACACTTAATAAAATTACGGGTTCCGGCTCTGTGAGATAGACTGTGACCCCCAAAGAAGCTGATGCACGTGAAGGAACCTGCATTTCCCTCTAATTCGTCTGATAGGAAGTTCAATACCTTTTTTTTTCTTCCTTAAAAAACTGGATATACCTAACAACCAAATTATTCCACAACTTCCTGAGCGTTTTGGCACTAAGAGTTGTGAATGTGTCGGTGCAGCACATGTGTTTGTGTGCACGTATGTCTGCTTCCGCTCTCTCTCTCTCTCACAGACCACCCCCCCCCCCCGAGAGTTATTATTTCTAAATGCACCGAGCAAGTTCCTCCAATAACTGTTTACGGGAAGTTTAAATTTTTTCACCCAGCCCCCCCCCCAATCTGTGCATTGCTACAAGCCCATGACCCTCTACTGCCAGCGCTTGTGGCCCGCCCTTCGCGAAGCAAGGTAAGTGGTGTTGGACAAACCTCACCACGCGGCAGGGCTGGCGATGTTCTCGCAAATGTTTTAGTGACACCGTTCAGCTGCTGAGGTTGCAACCTGCCAGCACCCTCCGCGCACGCTGTGCTTCTGCGAGAGGGCGAGCTCTGCGAGGGAGTCTGTTAAAACACACATGCCGCTGAATTCATAAGTACCTGCACGTAGCCGAGCGCAACAGCGAGAGGAGGGTGCGCGCTCGCGAAGCCCCGCCGAGCCGAGCCCCGGCCCCGCGCCCCGACCCGGGCGGCCACCGGCCACCGGCGCCGGGCCGGGAGCGGCCGTGCATCATGCGGGGGGTTACGTGCCGCACACAGCTAGCGACAGGTGAGCAGCTTTAGAGGGAGGGAGGCGGCGGGAGAAAAGTTCTCGCAACTTACAACCCCCCCCAAAAGCAGCGATTGGCCGCGGCAGCGTTTTCCTCGGATGCTCGGCGGCCGAGTGGTGAAGGACCGCACCCGTGCTTGGCTTCGGAGGGGGCTCGCTCTCTGCAGGACTGAGGCGACGAAACGCGCCTTATCACTTTTGTTTTGCTGCCCTTTTCAGGGCGTTTTATCAGCGCCTGGGGCAGGCTGACCTTCCCTCGCTCTGCGCGGCCGGGCGGGAGCAAAGCCGGCCGGGCCCCCGGCTGCCCGCGCTCCCAGCGGCGTCTCCCCGAGCCAGCGCCGGCCTCTCCCGCTCCAGAGCTCGGAGAAACCCTCCGCGCCGCGCAGCGCCCGCCGGCTCGGCCGGCCGCCTCCTAAGACCGAAGCGCACCCGCCTGCCAGGCTCCCCGCCGGGCCGGGTCCCGGCGCAGCGGTCCCCCGCGCAGCCGGCAGCGCGGCCGCGCTCTCAGCCCGCGGAGCGCTCCGCGGCCGCCCCGGCCCGCTCATCTTTCGGAGCGGGGGGCATAAATTATGTAGGCTTTCCACTTCCTAACTCCTACTTAAAGGGGGAGGAGGAGGGAGAGAGGAAGAGCGCGTTATTAATCGCAGCCGAACCCTCTCCGTTTCCCAAGGCTGTCGAACATTTGTAAATACTTATGCTGTGGCTGGTCCCCTCCTTCCTGGTTAAGTTGTTTAGCGTGTTGGTTATTTGTACCGAATGCCGGTCTGTGTTGTGTCTGATGCGTTGTCGTTGCAATGTGCAGCCAGGGTGACACTGATGGATGCGCCAATGGTGAGACGGACAGATGTTAGGGCGGATCCAGCGGCGTGCACCGCCACAGCGGCGGGGCCCGCCCGCGCGGGGCCGCCGCCGCCGGCCCGTCCTGCTGCAAGCGCGCACTCACGCGCACGCACTCACACACACACTCACACTCACGCACACACAGAGGGTTTTTTGGGGGGAGGGGGGGAACGTCTCAGTGTCGTCTCTTAAGTAGATCTGATCGCTCTTTCTGTGAGCAGATACTGTAACTGTGAGGAGCAACCAGCGAGTATCAATGAGATGGAACTGAGCGAATTTGGCAGCAGAGGCGGCAATTGACAACTCACCATTTTCTTGTTTGCAAGAAATGTTTCGTTTTCCCCCAACAGTAGCAATTTCCCGGGGACTTTAGGCGACTGCGATTTTTTTTTTCTTCCTAAAGATCAGCTTAAAAAAAAATAAACTCATAACAATAATAATCAAAAAAAAAAAATCCCAAACCTTCTCCACCCTTCATGTAAAGTGTTTGAATTTCCTGCAACTCGAAAAGGAAAACAAGAGCAAAAGAGCGGCACGGCGGCTTTATAAGATGTGAAGACGCAACAACATCTGCACTTAGTCAGGTATTTGGAATTATCCCAAATCTCGAAGAATGGGGGCGAGTGGAGATTTTTTTTGATCTTACCGTAAAAGTGAGATCATCCCTTTTTTTTTTTTATTCCTCCCCGTGAACTTTAAAAAAAAATCGCTACTGGTTTTTTTGGTTGGTTTGTTTTGGGGTTTTTCCCCCCCTTCACTTCTCCCAAGCACAGCCGGCCTCCGGCAGCGCGGGTGCGGAGCGGTGCGGGGCCGCCGCGCCTGGGCGCGCAGCGCGGCGGAGGCGGGAGGCCGGCACGGGCCCCCGCGCGCCCCCCGCCGCCCCGGCCCTCCCCGCTGGTGCGCGGCCCCGCCGCCCAGGGATGCACAATCAAACCCGCAGCACATCGATCCGCCGGCGCTCGTTGAACTGAGCGCGGCGGCTCGCCAGTGAACTTGGACCAAAAAAAAAAAAAAAAGAGAGGAAAAAAAAAAAAGCGCCCCCGAAAGAGGGAAAGCGAGGGAAAAGTGATCTTCCCTGAAGAGCCAGGCGCGCGCGGGCGCTGCCCGCTCCCCGGCCGGCCGGCGGCACCGCGGGGCAGGGCGCAGCGGCTCTGCCGGCGGAGACGCCGCCGTTAACGGCCGCCGGCCGGAGCGGCCCCGCCACCCCGCCCGCCCGCAGGCGCGAAGCGGAGCCCGGGCGGCTGTGGCGCCAGCCAGGTGGGAGCCGGCGGGCTGGATGTGTGCCGGCGGGCGGCCAGCTGCCCGGCGCGCCGGTGAGTGGGGCCGGGGCGGGTGGCGGGGCGAGGCGGGGGCCCGGGCTGCCGCCGCGCCGCCGCTGTCACCTCGCGGGGCGGCCGGGCTCGGCGGGGACAGGGCTCAAGCGCCGGGGGCGGGGGCCCGGGCCCTCCCCGCCGCGTGAGGGGGTGGGGGGGGGTCCCGTGCCCCGGCGTGGCGGCGATGGCCGGGGCGGGGGGGGGCTCCGGCGGGGAACGGGTGTGCGCGGGGGCGGAAAGGGAAGGGCTGCCGGCGGGGAGCGGGGCGAGCTGCCCTGCCCTGCCCCGGGGCGCCCGGCGGGCCGAGCCCCTGCGCCGCTGCGGGCAGCTGAGGAGAGCGGCGGCGGCGGGAGAAGTTGGGCGGCGGAGGGGGCGCGGCGAGGGGGGGGCGCCCCGCCGCCGCCCCGGCCGGACCCTTCGCCGCCGCCGTGGCCGTGCCCGGCCGGCGGCGGGCGGGCGGGCGGCGCGATGTGCAAAGAGTTAAGGTGCCGTCCGGGGCGGGAGGCGGTGGGAGCGCGGTGCCCCTTGCCTCTCCTCGCCCTCTTTGCGGGCTAGTTTGAGTGACACTGCGATCATCTCGTTTCCCTTCAAGCTTCGCCTGTTGCCGCCGCCGCCGCTCCAGCGCCGAGCCGGGGAGCGGAGAGCGCAGGCTGCGGCTCCGCCGGCTCCTGCCGAGAAATCCCCCGTCTTTATGCCGTGATCTCCCAGCCCGGCCAGGCACCGAGGGCGCAGGGCGGGGTGGGGGGGACTGCGGGCTCTCCCCAGCCCTCCCGCCCGCACACCTCTTCGGGGGGCTTCCCCTCCTCCTTCCTCCGGGGCGATTTGTCAAACTTCCCCCCTCTTCTGCCAGCAGCAGCAGCAGCAGCAGCAGGGCTGTCCTCTCCTCTGTGCCGCCTCCTCCGCCGCCGCCGCCGCCTCCTCCTCTTCCTCGGCATCGTGTATGCACAGCAACAAAAAATATATCCCCAACCCAGCCCTCGAGCCGCGACTGGAGCAGCTCACCGGATCTCTGGGGCTAAAGCAACTCTTCCCACCCCCGCGCCCAGGCAGCCCCCCCCCGCCGGCGCCGGCGGCCGCAGCCGCGCAGCATGCCGAGGAGGAAGCAGCAAGCGCCCCGGCGCGCAGCAGGTACGAGAGCCGCCGTCCCCGGCCACCCGCCTCTCCCCTCCCGGTCCTCCGTCTCTTGCACAGCCGCCTTCCAGCGGGCTGAGCCCGTCGGCCGGTGCCGGGCTCCCTCCCTGCCCCTCTCCCCGCCATCGCCCGCTGCATGCCGTGGATTTCGCAGAGCAACTCTTGGTCTGGAGGCACAGCACCGTGGCGGGGGGGGGGGATTTTTTTTTTTTTTCCTTGGGGTAGCAGGGGCTGGGGGCGCGTGAAAGCCCTTTCCCTACTTTGGTACCCACTTTGATTTATTCCTAACTCTGCCATCGCCCGGCTCAGTTCTGGGGGCACCACTTGGTGCAAGCCAGGCGTGTGTGTGCAGGCACATACTACAGGCACACGGGTGATCTGTGTGGCTCTGGGGGTGGGGGAAGGAGGCAAATTTTGTTCGTTTCCAGCCTGTACTTCGGCACGTACTTTGCTTCTCTCCCTCGTAGTCTTCGTTCTTTTCCATCCCCTTCCCTCACAGGCAAACGGTTTGTGAAAGCCAGTGAAAATACCCTTTTTTTTTTTTTTTAATTATTTTTTCTGGAAAAAGCGATAGGATATGTATAAATACATGGCATGCTGTGAATGAAGTGGTAGGGATGAAGTGATTTGGAGGGTCCGCAGTGTTACTTGAAGATCCAAACCCAGAACTGGCTCCTTTGCTCAACTTTTATCTTTTTCTCTCTTCCCCTTGGACGGCACTGGAGGTGTCTCTGCTGGACAGGCAGACC
The DNA here is from genome assembly GCF_964289735.1 of Phaethon aethereus. Classification (NCBI taxonomy): domain Eukaryota; kingdom Metazoa; phylum Chordata; class Aves; order Phaethontiformes; family Phaethontidae; genus Phaethon; species Phaethon aethereus. The sequence goes on along the minus strand of NC_138589.1, from coordinate 10,607,847 downwards.
CACCTAGTTGGTCACTTTCTTTGGCAACCTCTTCTGTTAATTCTATCGATTTCTTATTTATGAGTCCAGATGAGAAGCTGCAAAGGAAACCAGGGAGGGGGGAGAAGGGTCTGTGCATTGTCAAATGACTGGCAAATGTTTCTGATAGTGCCTTTACAATTTCCTTCTTTTCTTTTTTTCTTTTTAGAAGTACTTTTTGAGGCTTTGTCCTGGTGAGGTTTTTTATTTGTTTGTTTTGTTTTCCTTATGCCAGAAATGTCAACTCCTGTTAAACTTAATCAGTCTTTTTTTGAAAAGCCAAATTGAAAAGAAAACAGTAAAAAAAAAAAAAAGCCCCACATAATTTTACAGTAATCCTTAGTTGGGGATATGTGGGCTGGAAAAGGTTTCCTTGGCCTGTTGCCATCCTTGATTTGATGGCTGATTGATCGCCTGTCATCTGGCTGCCTTTGATCTATTCATTCCCGATAAACATCAATAAATCACTTGCCATGGTAACGCCAGGCTCGGTGACGTCACATGTGGCCTGTCAACTCTCTGTCAGCGCAACTTCAGGGGCTCCTGGCTGGATGTGCCACATCGCCACATGGGCGAGGGCTTCCAGAGGCGTGGGGCTGGCTTAGGCGGAGGAGCAGGGACGGTTTGGGGGACCAGCACGTAACACCAGAACCTGCCTTTTGCGAAGGAGGGCTCTGCACAGCGAGGCCGGGCGTAGAAGTTTTCCGGAGGCTCCGGCAGCGCTGCTGGTAGTGCACGAGGAGTTGTGCGCACAACAACTTGAAGCAGGTAGTCCTGCAGCTTGGTAGGGCGGTGTTCGAAAACGGGCGTTCAGGAACGTGATGGGGCTTCCACGCTGTCTGACGGCTTCTCGGAGTGGCGTGGGTTGAATTGAGTAAAAGGCAAGGGCTTCAGGGAGCAATACAAATCGTAAATAACTATGTCCACGTTTCCTTTCTTCTCTGCTTTGACATACACGTGCATTCATCGAGAACTTTTGAAAGAGAGAAATAGACTTTCTGTCTTACCCCATATACTAACAGAAAGTTTGGAAAGTTTTGCAGTACCGTAGTGATACGATCTAGCAAACCATATCGTAGCCAAATACGTCACGATAATATTTTGCATTTCTGGCCCGTGCCATCAAATAGCACTTTTCAAATAAATTAAAAAGGTGAACTTTTCCTAATACTTGGGAAATTCTATTTTGTAACGTTAATTTAGTTCTGCAAAATCTAGCTCTTCCAAATGTTTGACATATTCGACTGTGCTGTATGTGGGGCTCTCCGTAGGCTGGAGGAGAGTGTTTCTGCAGTAAAGCCACATTCTGAGGTGCCTTTTTCGCTCTCTCTACCACTCTCCGTCTCTCCCTCCTTTCTCAAGTGAATCATCCGTGATGTGTGATCTATCTTTCATATTTAGCAGAAGTGTAATCTCTTTAAACTTTTAGCTTTTCGATAGCCACATTAAACATTTAGTATTGTGCATAATTGCTTCCCACTGAAATGCTGTTTTATTGGTCACATTAGAAATGTTACTTTTTCTAATAGCAGTAAAAGCAAAGGCTTTTTTTTTTTTTAACACCTAAAAAACCAGCTAAGAAATAACAGGTTAGTTAAGAAATATTCATTACAAAAACTTGACTGCAGGACTAATAGGAGATGGAAGAATGGTTTTGCTCTATCAAAATGACCCGTCAAAACGACTTTGTTTCATATTTGATTTAATTGTCTCTCTCCTGACAGGCACATTCATCAATAGCTTAATGGTCAATCAGAAGTTGGCAGAGTGAGTGCTTTCATTCTTTCCCATACACTAGCTTTGGCTTTACTTTATCAAAATGCCTCTGCCTAATGGATATGGGGGATGTAGAATGACTGAAGGGCTACTTATTTGAGAAGAGTGAAAAAACAAGAACATTTATGCTGTTGATAAGTGCATGAAGATAAATAAGTGAGCTGTATGAGGCGTTTTATTTTAAGACAGAAGGAACTTTCCCCCCCCCCCCCCCTTCTTTTTGGCTTCAGAGCTGCAAGTTATAAGGTTCATGACTGCTTTTGTGGCATACTGAGAGTGATGACAAATTGATTGCTTGGTACTGAGAGAGAAAAAAAGGTGGTGGTGGGGGGAGAATTAAAGATGTCTGCTGATTGGTAACTCAGGAAATCCAGTCCCCAGCAACCTTGAGAATACTCGAGAATTTTTTTTTCTCCAAACTGAAAGGTCCGCTCAGCCATAAAAAAAGAAAAGTTGTTTTGCCAGCTTCATTAGTGTTCACCTAATTAGCTGTAAACCTGATGGATTCCTGACAGCTTTAATGATTGGAGATGACAAGCTCCACGCAGTGTCATCCAGCAGAATTAGGTTTGCAGCTAGTTTGATGTAATCAAGTTGATATTACACAGTCCTGGTTGCCTTTAGTTGTGCATTAACTCAATTTTCTGCTGCAGGTGACAAATGGGCTTTGGTACCTGGATAATCATGTCATAGGAATTAGGGCCCTTTTAATGGTCTGGAGTAGAATAACAACAACAAAGAACTCTCAGCAGCACAGAGCTCGCAGACATAACAGACAGGTGCACAAATTCTTTATGTCTAGCCCAAGTGTTAACACCACACTGTGGAAGACTAAAGCTGTCTCTGAGAATCAAGGGTCTGAAAAAATGATAATTTCGGTTTGTTTGTGTTGAGACTCAGGTGAAAACCATAGATAAATTTGGGAGGGAGAGTCAGGGATCGCAGTTTTATTCCTCACCTGTTAAAGCAAGAAGATGGTCAGAATTGCTGCTCCAATGACTTCTGTCATTTAAGTCAGAAGGAAGAAGGTATTTACTGCTCAGAGGCTACTGTCTAGGAAAGCTAAGATACTGTATTAATAGAGGCCAGTCTTGTTCATGCAAACAGTAATTATCTATCCTTAAATTATAGCTTTCACTTGCAGCTTTTTTAGAAACCTATTTAAAAGATCAAGAAAGTGTACTTCCTACTGACAGAAATGACTTAATACATATTTTGTATACATATAAAGCTCTTCTGAAGAGGGATTGGGAAGGAATGATTTGTTGGAAACTAATTTACTTTTTTTTTTTTTTTTACATTGGAAAAACAATTATTGTTTTTTTAGACCCAGCCAACCACACTGAGTTTTCTCCCCTCTGGAAAAAAAACAAACAAACTTGGGCCCAGGGTATTTTTATTTTTTTCTGTATGGTATAGTTTAAACCCTGGAGATAGCCGCATACTTTTTGGGCTGTTCACAACTTCAGTGCTTACATTCAAAAGGTGCACATGGTCTGTGTGAATGCTGAAACACATTTAAATTGATTTTTTTCAGAGATGCACTTCCACTTTTCAGGGACTTCAGTGCTCTTGCTAGTTACCAGCACCTCCGGAGCGAGGCTGGGAGTGCACCACGGAAACGCAGATGCAAGATGGCATGCAGGTCGTGCAGCCGGATTTCCAGGCAGCTCTGACTTCAGGAAGTTGAATGCTTGCTTTAAATTATGGGAATTGCTTGCAACTACATACATACCCCAAAAGTAAATGTAGCGATAAAGTACACTACCTGTAAAGGTACTTGCAGTGTCAGCCCTTGGTATGTTATTTGCCTCCAAACCTGCCACATATTTCTCTGTTGGACAGAGATTCTTCCTAGCAGCAAGCTGACAAAATGATTAGTTATGGCTGTCCTCTGCTTGTTTTCCTCTGGTTTTTTTTTTGGCAAAGTGTGAGGAACAATGCAAAAAAAGAAAAAGGGGCATAAATATAAAAAGGCCTGATAGATTCCCCTGAATATCCGCCTGGAAAACAGAATTTTCCAGAATCAGCTGCCATTTCTCCCATTAGCTTGACAGCTGTCAATTAGGGCTTCAGTGCTCTCCTGGGCCACAGTTTATTGCGTGCGGTTGATGTTGTCATTTTGTTCTCGTTTTTGCCTTGAGCACTATCATGAGCAGGAGTGAAATAGTCAATAACTGATGTATCAGCAGTTATTTCTTAAATTGGCTTACAAGTCTGCATTTTTCCTCTTTTTACTAAAGATTGTTTTGTAAAGTGATTAGAATGAATTGTGACTGCTGCAGGGTTATGGGGAATGCAGTGAAGCTAGGGTGAGTTAGCAGGATTAGAGTGGGTCCTTTTTGTCAGCCCTGTTTCCAGGATTAGTGGAAACTATACAGAAAAGATCACCTTCAGGGTGAAGCGTGGGGTAAATTTTTCAGTGTGCTACATGCACGCTTACGTAGAAACATATGGTGGTACAGAGTGAATGAAAAGAAATGATTTGCCAGGATGTAAAGTAACCTTATGCGTTATCTTTCTGAACAAACCTTGGCACTGCTAGTTTTACGGTGTAATAATCCATATTTTAATCCAATGTCATGACCGTTTCCTAGCGAACCCAAATACGGATTGTCAAATTTTAATACAGCCCTATTTACAAGGTGCTGCTGGTAGGTCAAGTATTAAGATGCCTTAAGTGTTGCATTGTCAAGTAAGAGTGTATGTATATGTATGGTTATGATACAACACCAAAAATAACATAGTTGCAGGGCGATTGTGCGTTATCTTATCTATGAAATACTTCAGCATCATTTACTAAACAATCTACCTCAGGTGATTGAGTCCCTTTTTTTTTTTTTCTTCTGTGTATGTTTGGGGTTTTTGTTTTTGTTTTTTTTTTTTTTTAATTTAGTTACGCCCAAATTGTGGTTTATCAGCCTTAAGTTAAAAATGAAAGGTGAATACAATATATTGTATTTGGTAACAATGATATGGACTGGTACATCCAGACAGATAATATGCAGTTGTAATTAGACTGAATAGACAGGCATTCATTTTTAAATTCTTTGACACGTGCATAAAATAGTCATATAATAAGATAAGATGACAATTTTATGTTAGGTTGATAAAGTGTCCCGATACATGCATTTAAATGTCTGTAAGCCTTTTTTTATCCAGACAGATTAATTCTAGTTTCCAGCACTTGCAGTTAGACATTAGATTAATTTTAAAAATCCCACTAAACAATGGATGCGTTGCTTTTTTTTGTGTGTGTGTCATTACCTAAAGCAGGAGGATTGCAAAAATTTATGCAGTTGATTTTTTTTCTTGATTTCAGAATTAAAACAAAAAGGCATGAAAATTGGCTCAAAGGATTTAAAGCATAGTCCACAAGAGATTGTGCTGTAGTTCCTTAAGTATAATAACGCAGCATAGAACATAGTTAGAGCTGGAAATTGTTTGTTAGCATTTTCATAGAAAGAACTGTAAGAGTTGAAATAAGTAGGGCTTAATTTCAGAGACCGCAAGATTCATCCTGCTGCATTTTCCTGGTTTTGCTCCTCAAAGATGCTTTGGTCATCTCGGTAGAGAGCCAATCTGCAGAATTTAAGCACTTCTCATTGCAGGCATCAACTTTAAGGTATTTCTCAGGAAACGTTCAAAGGTTTTTTTTCCTCGGGGGCGGAGGGAGAGCGGGGAAGGAGTTACCAGAAGATCGTAAAATATGTGAGCGCTCTTTGCCAGCGCCATTACCTGGCTCGTTCGGGCAGTGAAGGTGCGGCTCCTCGAGAATAATCTAAGTTCGTATTTTAGACTTAATTATCAATTATTAATTAACTCTGTCAGGACACATGTTATTAATTATGACTCTCTTCCCCTTCATGCAGAGCAGCTGCTGGGAATCGCCTGGGTTCCCTCTGCGCGTCGGTGTGGGAGCTCGCCAAGGAGGAGCTCTCCCTCCCCGGCCTGCCTTACCTTCGCTCCCGCCCCTGCGCGCGGGGGCCGCGGCCCGACGGCCGGGCCGCGCTGCGCCTCGCGGGCGGCCCGTGCGGGTTCGGGAGCGATGCGGTGCGCTCGCAATTAGCGGACGTCCTCACAGAGGTGGTTCTTGGGCCCTGCCCGTAAATAATTCTTGTTTCAGCAGGACCGTATGGTGGTGGGGAGGTGAAAAGGGCACCGACCAAGCTGTAGCGGGGGGAAGCGACGCGGTTTTCGGGCCCGTCCGCCAAACTCCCGCCAAACTTAACGCCTTAGCATAGGGGAAAGAGCTGTTTTATTATTCGTTTGGAATGATTCGGCTTCATTTACTTGTGATATTTCCATCATTAAACTGAACCCTCTGTTTCAGTTTCTTATGTGTTCTTTGCGGAATGCAAGTTGCATAAAATAGGCAATTTTTAATGAACAATTTAATGTAAATGGGTTCTGAATTTAAATTAATATTAATGAAGCTTTGAGTGAATTTATTTTGCATACGTAAAGGCTTGTAACTCTTTCACCCATACGCTCTTGCCTTTATGTACTAACACATTGGTTAGGTGAATTGGCTAGTTTCCATATTTCGTGATTAAAAAACTTTAATGGCTTTTACGTGGATATTTGTGTTAGTGCAGCTTGACGCAGGTTAGTATCTCTCTTAAAAATGTACCTGCCTTTGTATTTTGTATTCAGAGTTTTGTAGTTAACATTTTACCGTGTTATCCCGCCGTTTCTACGTATTTCTTTCTACTTTGGTTTCGCCTTTATGCTTAGAGGAAAAATTACTCCAACAATAGTTACCACAGCCAAGATGTTTTCTTTCTTTGGCTTACCTCTAATGCATTATGTATTTAGGAATGATGGGATGTTCTATAATTAATTCTGTTAGAGGTAATTGCTATAATCACTTTGATGCTACACATAATAAAAGTAATATGGTAAGCATATGAAAAAATATAAACACCTTATTGTAACACTTTATGTAAAATTCTTTTTAAAATCTTGTATAGAGCGGAACCTCCGCTTCTGTATTTTGTCAGAGCTAACGTTTATTTTAAACTACATTACTTGGGAAATGAATGAATTTTAGATATTGAAAAGATTTTGACTGTCAGCTTGTCTTACACGTGCGCGCGCACGTCTCTGATTCTGCGCTATTAAAGATGTAGTTCATTAAGGAGCCAATCTTCAGTGTTGCTACAAGTGACACACAGATATCACCGTATATCTCATGAAATCAGAGACAAATTTGTACATTGTATTAAAACCCAGTACATAGTAAATAACACAGAAATGAAGTTGTACAGGGGAAAGCTTCTTCATAGCGCAAAATGATGGGAAATATAAAATGTATGAAGGGTAGCATGTAACTAGAGAGGGAGTTTTTCAGGCGTAGTCCCAAGTGGGGAAAAGAGACTATGGAAGGTGATTCCCCTCTCCTTTTTTTTTTTTTTTTTTTTTTTAGCAAGTAGCTTTGAGTTATTGTTTGCAAACACAGTTTTTGATAGAGAGGAAATGAAAAAAATATGTGCAATGGGTTAAGCTGTGTAGCTGATATCCTTGATTCTGTAAGAAAAAATGTTAATATGGCCATAGTTCTTAATCAGTTGCACACCATACTTAATGCGGCAAAGGTCACTTGGTTTTATGGTCCAGCTTCGTCTATGAATTTGTATGTTTCCCCCCAAATTTATACTTCGCTCTACCATATTTTCTAAGCAATTGAGTGTGCACATCACGGTTAGAATGCAAACTAGCAACAAGATGAGAAAAATACATTTAACGTGGACAAAGAAGAGAGTTTTGATTTGTGGGTTTTTTGGGTTTTTTTTTTTGCCAGTGTTATTTTCAAATAATGCACAGCCCTTGCATGGAGAGCAGAAGTATTACATTTAACTTCTGTAAGCTGAACAAACAAACCCCGACCAACCTCTCGCTGAATTGTTCTGGGGAAGAACAGAACAGGGTGCTGTGCTGAGCGTCCCCGGGACTGGGCTCGGTGCCTGCAGCCCTTTTCCTGCTGGGTCAAGCCTGTTGCTGGAGGGCCAGATCTCAGCAGGGGCCTCCTGGAGGCTTGGCGAGGCGGCTCGAGACTGGCAGCCATCAGTCATCCATCTGTGACACAGAGTCTGTTTTTGATGGCAGGGATGATAAAAGGCCTGGGAACTGTATAGGCCCTTGTAATCAGGGCCAGTGCTGACATCCTTCTCAACTTTGACAGCTTCTTCCTTTTCTCTCTTCACCGCCAAGACTGTCTCAACTGGGTTTTTTTTTTTCTCTCTCTTGTTTCATGTACTTGATCAGTCTCAGATGCTGGGAATTATTTTTTTCTGAAGGGAGGGGGAGTGTTTCTTTTGGTTTGTGGGTTGGGCAGGTGTGAGAGGAAGTCTGGTGGTTTTTTTTTTTTTTTTTGTACTGTAGGCCTGTTGCTAATTAATGTTCCTCCATAAGATTCTGTCGGAGTTGAGTAATGTTTTTGATCTTTATGCCTGATAACTGCATACTTAATGAGATTTCAAAGCTGTGAGTGCAGCTCCCTACAATTATTGACAGATGCCTTTTCTTTGCCATTGGGTTCAGCTTCATAAATCCTCCTGCAGTAATGAGGTTCAGAAGTGCCACCCTGCCAGTGAGCTAATGAAAGAGGGGGGGAGGGAGGGAACAGCTCATGCCTGCCTGACACATTTTTTTCCTTTAAAATTTACTATGCAGATGTCAAGCTGTGGGACGATTACTTCAAACATGCTAATTTTTATCTTGCTTTTGTGTCAAGCCTGCATGCCATTTTTCCCCCCCAATAATAAATAAAAATAGAAACCTCAACCTATTTAAATTTTATCATGGATCATAACTATTGAAGACTTTGATATATGTGTGTTCTTTTGCAGTTCCAGTCAGTGGAGCAGTTTTTTGAAATCCGAAGGGCAGAGAGAGGATATAAAAAAAAAAAAAAAAAAAAAAAAAGTGTGTGGGGGGGTAGAAAGCTGCCTCGGCCGCACGTCGGCCTGCCCTAACCGTGCACTTGAAACGTCGGGGATTTCATTTTAGAGTTCTGAAACTAAATCCTGGTGGAGAATAGCCGCACCATGCCAAACAGTCGATTTCCTTTGCAGCAGAGCCATACATCACTGACCCACCCTTCCCTCCCGACAGAATGACATGTGTCATTTATCACGCGGGCCCTGCCAGGCAGGCGGGGGGGCCGGGGGAGCTCCCTTCCCAGCACCGCTGCCCCTGCCCTGGGCGCGGGCCGGGGAGCGCGGGGTCGGCCGGCGGAGAGCAGAGCGCCGGTGCTGGGGGGAGCTGGCAGAGTGACTGAAGAGGTTACGTTCTTTCATATGATCTGCTAAATCGCCTTCTTCAACCCTCTGAAGATTTCCCCCCTCCTGTTTTCTTTCTCTCACACCCTTTTTTTTTATTTATTTCCACCCCCTCTTTTTTTTTTTGTGTATTTGTTTGAGTTTGGCAGTTGGGACAAACTGGCTGACACGTATCATTCAAGCAGCACCAGCTTGCTGGGGGTTGTGTAAATGAATCTGGGAGCTCTTGGTTTCACATGATTCAAACGTGCATTATTGAAGATGGATGTTCCTTAAAAAAAGATTGATGATGGATATCAGGCTTATAGTGCCATTTATCATTTTGAATATTATTTAGACTTGCCGTGTAAAGCTGTAACTTGAGAGTTGGATGAGCTGGGACAGAATGGAGGCCTCGACGTGCACGTTGTGATTGATGGCTTTGCTTTCTCATTGTTTGTTACCAGATACCAGCCGGTCATTACAGGAGTGCCTTACAGTTGTTTTAGGGGCTGGATTTCCGTGTGTGCGTGTGTGTGTTGGTGTAACAGAGAGAGGGACCGGCAGGGACGGAGTGAAGTTTTTAGTGAGAGCATTTCAATAATTGTAAGGAATGTAGGCAAAGCTGTGGCCTGTGCAAGGATACAGGCAGCCTTTTGCATGAGTACAGATGCGTGCTGTACGTAACACTGAAATACCAGCCGGACTGTAGCCGCTCCGGCGTGGCGTTGTCAGACGTTGCCAGTTCCAGTATAAAAACCTGCTTTAAAAATGTGCTTGTGAACAGATTAGCACAATCCAGCTTCCTTTCGCTACCATGCTGCATTTTGGCCCCATAATTGCAAAGAAAACAAAGTTGTGGAACGTAATTATTTCAGCGTTCACATTTTCCTTTTCCGCCCACCCTCTTCACCCAGTGTTGTGAATCTGTGAGTCCCGGCGTTCACTGCCGGGTGCCCAGGCTGCTCCCGGGGGTGGGTAGTCTGCCCACGGAAATAGCAAGGGCAATCCCTTCCCTTTGAAAAGCACTTTTGCTGGAACCAGGACACCCCCACCTGCTGGAAGAATTAAGGAAGCAGCTTTTTATAGGCAGTTAGGTCTTGGAAGCACAGGCAGTGAGTGTCAGGACATAGATGCCCCGGCAATAGAACCGCTTCGGCAATAGGTTGCCAAAACCTCGAGTGAATGGGGTGTTTGCGCGCAAACATCTGTGGGCAAGTGTGATACGCAGCCTGGTTAAGCTTGTTCCAAGTTGAAAAACTATTGAATGTTTCTTGCCTAACACATCGTGCAAAAGTCGAATGATCAATAGGAATGGTAGGTAAAATTAGACGAGAATGGCTTTTTGTTGAATCAGTCTTGAATTTGCGCAGGTGGATGGTGTGTTTGAAACACTGCTTGTCACATGAACTTTTTCTTTGATTGCGAGGTGCCCTCTTAGCAAGAGGGAAATATAGCAACGTGTAATAAACAACATACAGCACTTAGGTTAAAACGTTTCACAAAGCCATTAGTGACTTTATATGAGTTTTATAGAAACGAGTTTTTCAGAAATCTGGTGTTTGTTATCACTTCTACAAATCCAGTTCACTTTGCTTTTGATATGCTCAGGTGCCAAAAGTAAGACGAATTCAAGTTTCTACACTTCATTCAAGTCCAACATCATGAGAAAACCCTGAAAAAATACAGTAATTTCTATAAAGCCTTCAACAGCAGAAGGTAAAACTTTGATCTCCTACCCTTGCACTTGTGTAACACAGTAGGTAATTGAAGTACAAGTGCCAATTTGCTGGAACAATTGTAAACACACCTTGATACAAATGGCATCGTTGCATTCTTACTGATTAGAAAACTTTGCTATTAATAGACACAAAGTCCATTTCAGGTGTAATTGGTAAGGAGCTGAGTGCACTCATGGGAAGAAACCTTGTTTTGTTTTTTGTTCGCTTTTATTCTTATCCCTTTTTTCAGTTTTATAGCTGGAGACATGATTTATTGCAGCCATCCATCTTTGGGGCTCATCCATCACATCCTGGTTGCTAGGCAATCATGGCAGCAGCTGTTTGCTTTGAATCAGACAGAAAAGTTGTCAATCATCAAAGGCAGGTGAATAGCATTAGAAACACGCTATTGTCAGACGGAATAATTAATCAAAGAGAGAAAAGATAATTAAAAAGATATGACCCTTGCAAGTACTTGCTCTGGGTTGCCTGGAAAAAAGAAAAACTGCCTGGTCTTTTCTAGACACTTAAGCAGCTGAGGGCTGATAAAATATGCACTCTGCAGTGCATAGTTTTTAATTAATTGAAAAAGGTTCAACATTCAAAGACGATGCTGGAGAAAAGTCTGATTATGAGCAGAAGTAATATTTATTGTTTGCATGAAAGGCTTGACACGGAGTTCTAACTTTCTGTCACAAATCTCCTGAATGCTTGCACTAAGCCTCTTTCAGCTTTGCTATCTTCACCGACAGTTACTAGAGTGTGCGGTTAGTCCGTCCAAGTAAGGGTCCTACGGCTTTCATCCAGCCTTTTCATTCTGGGCCACCTTTTCAGTGTATTCATTCGCTCTCCTGTACAGCCGCTATCAGAGTTGCCCTAGCTCTGCCATCAGCAAGGCAGGCGAAGCTCAACCAGCCCGCGGTGTTGCTCTTCGTTCGGTATAGCAAAGGTGTTGCGGCAGTACCTGTCTCATTTCCAGTCAGCGGGTGGAATAACAGGCTCTTGTGAGCTGATTCCTGAACCCCATTTTCCAGCAATCCTATTATTTTTAGCTGGAATGATAAAAAGGGTGCTGCAAAGCCTAATTTCCAACTCCTCGGAGTTTGAGTACCCTGGCAGTAGATGCGGCGTGGTATGCCCCAGCACAAGCGTCCAGAGGAATGCACTTCTGCTGTAGAGTATCATGGACCCAATGCTTGCAAAACAGCCAGGCAGAGCTCATACCGCCGTCCATCCGCAAATCAAGGAGACGGTTTGAATGCTATAGTGGCTGAAAAGCTGCATGTCCAAAGCTGTAACACTGTAAACTGTCTTTGTGAGAATGGAATATCATACTTCTGATTGTTGGCCAAAGTACTCTCATGTGGTCCAAAAAACTCCCAACTTTGGTGTTCATGCTTAGAAGGTAAGATGGCTGTGGACATACTGATCACAGGAGAACATGAGCATGATGATTGCACTATTAGAGGTTTTGTTTTTTTTTTTTTTTTTTGAAAAAGTGTTTTTTAAGTAGTGAGGCAGAGTAGTGAGTGCTACTTTCTCTCCCGTTGTTATTTTTTCATTTTTGGTTTCATACTTCCTTTACTCTGATTTCTAGAACTGGCCAAAGAAACTTCAAGTTTCTGCAGCCAGAAGAACAAAACCACTATTTTCAGTATCAATATCAAACCCAGATATTAGTGTTGATTATCAGCAAGATTTGCAAGGATCTATGCCATGAAATATTGGGAATTAAAATTGAAGAATTAAAATCTTGCAAACGGTTATTGCACGCCCCATCCCTTTCACATTGGCTAATTCCTTGGATTATTATTTGCATAATTCTTTGCAGCGGTATGTCAAAAGCAGCTCCTCTGCTAATTGCGTGTAGCCTGTATCACATTTTCTGCTCTCACACCCTGTTTCACTTGTAATCGTTCCAGTATTTACTTAGAGGAGGAGAGGAGACAGCGCAGAAGGAAGCGGGTACCATCTGAAGCCTGGGTCTGACACAGCTGCTGCGTAGAGCTGTTCCCTTCGACACTGGTAGCAGGAAGCGCGGGCTGCAGTTGACTTGGGTGACCTGGAGAGATCTGTAGCCTCAATTAACGTTTCATGTTAGTGATTCCTCACAACGTGATGTTCACCAAAGTTTGTGTGAGGAGTGATAAAACCTCTGTGGAAGCATGGTAGTACATACGAGGATTAGCTTTAGAAATGTCCTCGGTTACACTGTGTGACCAACGTCAGTGTCACCCAGGGCTAATAGCATAGCCCTTTTATGTAAAGTTAGGATGTTGTCTAGAGTTGCTTGCAGGTATTTTTTTAATTGGGCTAACTTCTTTTTTCTTCTATATGTAATGAGAATTCCGTTTGACATTTTTTGTCATAGGTGTGTAGGCCCTGTGCCTATACAGGGCAAATGGGCGTGTATTTGTGGATGAATATGCAGTGCTTTCTCTACCATGTTTTTGTATATTAAATAAATGTGGGATAGCCATGCCTGCATGTGAGGTGACATGTTTATGGCTATTCAGCTCTTCCTTCCTTTGCTGGGAAACAGATTTGTCGCCTTTTCACATATCAACACCTCCGATACCTTCTCAAGTATTTGCTGTATTTCAGATCTGCTGATCACAGTTTTATTTGCTGATAGGGGAGCTGTGGCAGTGGTTCCCTAATGGGGGGATATATAATGCTGACATCAAGAAAATGTTGCATAAGAGACATACGGATAGATGGCTGCATGTTGGAATAGAGGCAGCTATTGTTTAGGCTGATAGTGGTTTCTTAGCAGAATATAGGCAGAAGTTCCCGGTGATAGTCGTTTCCCTCTGCTTATCACAGTGAGGTGCGTCTTCTCCCTCTGATTTTTCCTAGTTTCTTTTCCATGTGTGGTGTTGACGGAAAACAGAATAGCTGTTCCCCATTTGCAGTGTTTATTGGTTCACAGGTGAAAGAGGTTGGACTCTGTGAAAGGATTTTTCTGTCCTAACCCCTTCCTCATGCTTCCCCGAATGCGAGTTGCTTTTGCACTTGTATGGAGACAACTGCTTAGCAAGTCGAAATACCTTGGTACTGAACGTGCTAAAGCTAGGTTGCCTTTTTGTTCATATGAAGTGAAAAGCGGACAGAGTATGTCAGATAGTAAAACGATAACAGATAGTAAACGGTTTTGCTTTAACTGGGGGAAGAGGGTGCAAAGGGGAGTTTAAACAGTCAAATGATAATCGAGCGTTTGCCGGTGTTTAACTGGCTGTGCTGGGTGGAATGTAGTATCTCGGTAGGAACCACCAAGTTACATGATATTTGTATACTGAGAAAAATATCTTGAGGAAATAATATGGAATGTGCCTGGCTGAACTATGTCCTATGCTTGGCTGAACCGAATAAGCATGTAACATTCCCCCCAGCACACACACGGCGTGTTCTAGCCTCTTCGACTGCAGCTTCAGGTCCGTCCTCCGCACTGCCAGACCCAGGCTGTTTCTCGCAGTCTTCAGAGCGCGCTGTCTCCTTAAAGGGTTGAGAATATGTGTTCCCTTCTGAAGATTTCTGATATGAGAGATACTTTTTTATTCTACACTTTTAAGGTTAGTTGCCCTTTTTATTCTTCGCAGTGTAGCTTGCTGTTCCATCTTTCATATGCACAGTGATTTTAGGGTTTCAGTCCTACAAGCCTGTGCAGTGAAACAGAAATATTTCTTATCTCCAGTTTTCAGTTTGTCAGCAGTGTGCTTAAGAAAAGTCTTCTGCAAGCTAAGCCTGAAGCCTGGAAGATGTCCTGGTGTTCTCTAAGTGAATGTCCTTCAGTGTCCGAGCCACACCGCAGTGAAATACATTTGTATGTACTTACATGACGTAAAGTGTGGAAAGCATCTTGTTTTATTCAGCATATTTTCTAGGATACCTCTTTAGAAATGATAGGGGTAAAAGATAATGGGCTTACTGTCACAGGTGCAAGATGACTAACTCACGTCACCGGATAATCCAGGAGCAGAGCCAGATGGCCTGGAAGATAGGGAATCATCGGATACAAGCCATCAGGCAGGGTACGACTTTCTCTCTAATGTCCAGGGTAATTGTGTAGAAAGGAGCAGGAGTGGAAACCCCTTCAGGAGAAGGGAGGGGAAGGACTAGTGCCATGGAGAAGGAAAGGCTGATAGGTAGACATCTGGACCACTGTAGAGTCCCCAAATATCTGAATCCATGTTTCTCCTGTTCACTTACCTTCAAAATCCCATATACACTGTGCTGCTGTTTTAGGGTTAAATGTATGCTATGTTTCTGGCTAACCCAAAAATCCCTTTGCAAGTGCCATATTAATTTAATTAGTTGGATAGTTTGTGCATAAGAGTACAATTCTGGTAACCGCCTTAACTTTATGTTGTGAAATGGAGAGACGTGGTGGACTGACTGAGCCGAACTTGTTGCAAATTTTATTGAAAGAATATTTGAAAAGTAGAAGGTAGAACTTGAAACAGCAAAGATAGTGAGTGAGGTTTTTTTGGGGTTTTTTGTTGTTTTTTTTTTTTAATACGCCGAAATGTATCATTTACCCAGGATACCTTGTCTTCCTTTGTTTTTGCTCTGGGCCTGCAATAAAATGCTTCCTATCTACGTTAGTTAGCAAATACTCCAATGTAATATATGAGAATAGTGGTGCATTATTTCCTCATGCTTATATGTTTTCTGTATAAAATATTCTAGCAGCAGTGGAATCTTGCTGTGTGATTGCGTTTCATTTTGAGATGGTTAGCTGAATAAGCAGTAGGACAAGCAAGCAGTAAGCTGAATGAAGGAAAAAGAAATAAAATTTTACAGCACATTCTTGTTGTAGGAGTGTGCAACACAAAATTGTGTGACTCAAATGCTCAATCTGGTCTTCATGATTAAGCAATAAACAAATTACAGAACAAAGTTATCGTCCCTTTGAAACTTGTGCTCAGTCGTTGTGAAAAAGCGAAGTATTTAACATTTCTCAAAGGAGAACATCTTTGTTACTCGACGTTCACTGGTAGTGCTTTTTAGTTAAGAAAACTATTTGTTTGCATTAGGGTAAAATTAAGAAGTTTTTTTGTAGACGCTAGAGACGTTCTGTAAAGTTGATTTACTGAATGTTGATAAAAGGAGACAAAATAGTTAAAACTTGTGATAAAATGACTGGCGTGCTTTGCAAGGACTGGAAGAATATACTTAAATTACGCTACCAAGTGAAATAGTTTGGTTACACTAAGTAAAAATGTCTGTGGGTTGCATGTTTGTGTCATACCTGACGTAATGGAGTGCTAATCCACGAGTGGGTCTTCTCGGCAGCAGCAGTAGAAACCTGTGATAGTATTAACACTCTGCAGTCCCCCAGATCTTGCTCCTTACATCCAGCAGAGATGTCCCTACGTGTTTTTTGTGTGTAATGATTATTCAAGTCTGTCAGATCACTGATGCGCTCTGTACTTTCCAGGCAAGACTTCCCCCAAAACTTTAAAATCACAATTTCTTAACCTAAGGAATTTGCATTCTTATAGTCGGGATCTCGGGTGTATTCAATGTGGGATGCACCTGCGCTGAGAAAGGAGGCGTTGGGTTCTTCCTTGAGTCTACAGCAGTTGCTTATCTGGATGTGAGTGGTACCAGTTTTTAGTGTGATTAAGGAGCTGAGGACCAGACAGAAGTCAGTCTCTGCAGGGGTGCATTTATCAGAGTGAGAAAGGGGCTTTCAGCTCCCCCCTTCCTGCCCTGCCCGTGCCTCGGCCCCTTGGGCTGGGGTGGCACCTGGGGGGTGGCACCGCTCCGTCGCTGCAGGAGCCGCTCGTCCCCGTCACGGCTGCGTCCAGCCCGCGTGGGGACCAACTTTTTGCTGGGTTTCACAGACCTATGTGCGATGAACCGTATCTGTTTAGCTGAAGCAAACGCCTGTCACCTTACATACAGCAACAGCTTTACGTCGGCTGTTAAGGTAGGTCAGGCAGTCTAAGGCTATGGGTGGTAAACATGATCTTAAGTGGTATGGGCTGGAGAGCTTCAGTTCCTTTCCTGGGTCTGCTTCCATGTTGCGGAACGGTAGGACGTACATGTGGAGGGAACCTCAAAGAGGCTGTCCAGTCCTTCTCCGGTCCAGCTGGCTGCAGCCGTGCCTGGCAGACGTCCATGGACAACCCAGAACTTGCCAGGCAGTATCTGCAAGCGTCCTTGCTGCAGCTGGATATTAGCCTGGCTTGCGGAGTTTCTTACGGGTTATTTCACTTTCAGGTATTCTACAGACTTAGTTGTTGATAGCTTGAAGCAGAGGTTTGGAGCAGTCTGCACTGCTATGGATTGTCCTTCAGAGTAAGCCATGGGGAGTCGCGCTTCCAATATTCACTCTTGTTAAGACCCAGTCCAAAGCCTATTGAACTCAAATATGATTCTTTTACTGACTTTGTACTGACTTTGTTGACTTTACTGGGCTTTCACCAAGACCTGTAGGGGCAGCTTAAGGAACAGAATTTCACCTGTGTTACCTGATAACTTTATGGTGTGCCTCTGCTCATGGCTGATGTAAAGTAGTTACAGACAGATTCTGGTGGACACTTGTTGGTCGGGTTCTCATCTTGTCAAGTAATACACTTTTGTGCATGTTTAAGTGCTTAAGAACCTTTAAGGATTTGGGAGTAGGTGCTAAGCAGTTGTTTTTCTTAAGAGGGATGTAATGTAATACTAATGACCCAACCAGGAACGGACGTTTTGTTTGATGGCATTCAATCAGGTGGAATATTTTAATTTGTTTTGGAATGATTAGACAATTAGTGATGTGATGCCAAGAAAGTTTTGTTAATATTCAGAACAGTATTAAGCTATAAATAGACAATATTATCACAGTGAAGTGTCTGGTTTGATAGGCAACAGTGTTGTGTAAATTTGGCCGTTGATTCTATTTTAAAAGCACACTCTTTATCCTTACTCTTTTACTACAAAATTACATCTTGTTATGGATAATATGTCATGTCTCCCTAAAAACGTGGTCTTGATTTTCATCCCATGATGATACTTTATTCAATAAATCAAAATCTTCCTCGACAGTTAGCAACCAACTTATTTAATGGTTATTTCTGAAATGTTGATACAGGGAATTTAGCAGTTAACAGTGTTTATACATTCCAGAAGCATTAACAGGTTCGGTTTTACTGGAATTCGGTAAATAGCCATGAAACGTGTGGGAGAATATACGCTATGCAGTGTCTCAGCAATCGGCTGCCAGACATCTCGTGAAATACCAAATGTAATAATAAAGTTTATAACGGTGATATTGTCAGGAGCCACACATTGTCCACTATCACTGAAAACGGAGGGAGCAAGGCCTATCGCCCAGTGTTTAGACTGCAGCGTTAGAACACTACAGATGTCCTTATCTCCTGGAGATAGTTTTGTACTGAATCAGTGGGTTTTACGCATTCTTTTGTATGAAAAAATGCTCTTTGCCTTCGGAGAATTTCTGAAGAAAATAAAAGGAGGAAAGTTTTTATGTGTGTCAAGGTTCTTTCCTATTTCTGCAAGTGAAGTTCAGTGAAAGATCCCTAATAAATCTGTAATTTTCCCAATAGCTTTTTCCCTTGCTGCTTTTCCTTTATTGCTATTTAAAATGGACATTCTGCTAAAACCAGTAAAAATGGCCATTTACTAGCTGCAGCCTGCATGCTCGTAGGCAGTTGTGTGCTGGCGGCATTGTACCTGATCTGTTTAGCAGCTGCGGGGTGGGCAGCACCAAAGCGAGCTAGGACTCCTAAAACCACTGGTATTTTTTTAGCCTCTGTGCAAATCGATGACGTTTTCAAAAAACGCGGCTTCGTCAGAATTTTTTACTTCTGTTCGTTACGACAAAACATGTCAAACAGAACATAAAATTACAGCTGCAGTCTTGAAGTTTGAAGTTGCATTTTAGCCATACTCTGTGTATTATTGTTATTATCATTATATTTTGGTGCTTATATGTATGTAAATTACATTAAAAATAAGATCAGGGCAGACAGGAAATATCGGTGACATAAGCAGAAAAAAGATGAACAAGCTAATATTCGATGTGAAAAATAAAAAGGTGGCATCTTTAATTTGACAGTGAACCAAAACCCACCAATTGTATAACATGAGAATATTTTTAACAAATATTCCCTTAAAGCTTTGTTGTGGCCATGCCCTCGATGGCATCTCAAGTCTGTCAGCAGCTCCATTATAAAATCCTCTTACAAGGATGCAGTTTTACATTGTTACCTAAATCTCTGCTATTTGGAATGTTGTATTATCTTACTAAGCCTGAAAGCAGACACGCTTTTAAAAAGATATGTATGTTCAAACTATTTATGTTAACAAATTGCTCTAAATACGTTCTTTGATATTCAGGTTCTCCTATTTTCTGGGGACTGCTTATTAAAAATAATGTCACAAAACCTGCCTTCAGTCAAAAGTGTCTGCCAGGTGCTGGTATTTTGAAGTTTAAATGGAACTTCGTACCCTACATAGCAATATATTTTATTATTTATTATATATGTCTTTAATGGACCCAAAACTTGAAAACACAGAGCTGAATTCAGGCGTTAAAACTGGCCAGAGTACATGGTTCAAGAAGGCCTCACTTTTATATACATATACATGTATTTTTTCCTTGGAAAGAAAATATTGCAGTGAGAGATTAGGTTCCTGGCATCAGATACATTCGTAATCTGACATAAGTCTATGTACTGAACTAATGATTTTCCAACATCTATTTTATGAAGTGTAGGAGAGTATTGGTACTCAATGAAATACATAGTTCCCTCACAGTAGTCTTTTAAACTTTTTGCTCTCATTCATATTCATTCCTAAAAGATGTACTTCAGGGCAGTCTTACCCACACTACGTACCCAGAACGTACAGTTTTTGGCACGGTGTAGCTGGGTGGTCGTGGGTCAGTTAATTGCCAGCCAAAGGAGGCTGGGATCGTAGGAAACATCAGCATCATTTTTCCTTTCTTTTTTTCCTGAGATAGAATAAAACTACTTAGAGAAGTAAAATTTTAGTATTAAGCAGGTGTTTGTTTATCCCACAGTATTGAAGGAGTTGGGAAGAGGGAGTGCCCGCCTGTATCCGTGCGGTTGTACCGGAAGGTCGCTGCCGGTTGGTCGCTGTACCGCCACAGGTAGCTTGGACCGCGGTGGGGCTGCTGTGCCTGCGAGACCCGCAGCTACAGGGCTCGCCGGCGGGAGCGAGGCTTTGAATATCTGCGCCTTCAAGTTTTGCTGCTAAGCGTGACGGGTTTGAACTTTCCTGTTTTGACATCCTTTCGGTGCTGTGAGCGATTCTTTTAAATTACACCTCTGAAAAAAGGGTGTAGAAACATAGTGCTGTGAATTAGGAATTCCTGATCTTTCTTGGAAGGGAAGTCACTGAGTTTTGTACCCCTTGGTTTTCAGCCCATAAAATGAGGGGGGAGGATATACCTTGCTTCACAAGAGAATTCTGAGAATTAATGCTTACATGTGCAGCTGTGTAGTTAAACAGTGATATGTAGGAGATACCTTTGAGGTGGGGTTTATAAGTCAATTTTTTGTTTTGCTATATATGCTTAGTCTTTAGTATAGTTTGGCAGTATGTTCTTTATCATCAGTCTTTCGGTGTAAGATAAAGGCAGTTTAAGAAAAAGGAACTTGTATCTTAAGTTGTTGAAGGAAGGGGTCTTTTTTTTTTTTAGTTTTACAATTCAGAAACTGAAGTGGAGGTTAAACAGCTGCAAAGGAAAAAAAAGAATCCTCTTAATAGTCAAATGATTCTAAATTAAAAAAGGAAAGAAAACAAACAATCAAAAATCCTCATCAAGATCTTGGGGAAACAGAAAAGGAGGAAAAAGTCTAAGGAAAGCCAAAACAGCAAATGTTACAGTTGTCACAATTACTCACATCCTATGCTAGAGATTGAGGAAGCTATGTAAAAATGAGCCAAAACTGGTCTTGGATGTTGTGGATAGGGCTTCTGCTCATGTCAGTGTTTGCATCTGAGTCTCAGTTTAAAATCTGGCCTTCCTCCTTACAAAAAGCTATGTTTAATCGTGTCGTTCTAAAATAAAAAGGAAGGGATTCTGCATACTGTATAAATACATGAATGGGATTATTTTTTCAGATATATGCAGAAAATCACAGGTCATATTTTTATTAATTATAAATATTCTTCAACTATTTATGGCATATGGTTATGCTTCATTTTAGGCAATTTCAGGAAAATACTTTCCCTGAAATTCTTTTAAATTACACTTCTTAGTATATTGAATTAAATGTATATTTTGCAGACAAACAGTGTGACCCTTACGCATTAGTTACCTTATTGACTGCCTTGAGACTACTTACATGATTGCTGAACAGGGTTTGCTCCTCCGAAAATTGCATTCCATGGACAACATGCAAAAATATTCTCCTACACTTTATGTACGCATATAAAAAGCAGCATAATATACATGTAGTGATAGAAGGATCTATCTCTTAATAGGGTGAGAGAGATAGCTTGTATATATACATGCGTGCAGTGTTCTGTAACATAATCTTTATTAGGTACCTGTGTAATTTACTACAAAGTGAACCCCCTAATTAGCTGTTGTCCTGGGAGTAATCTTAATATTCCAGTTTGTAAAGAGTTTTGGATACTTGGCATTTCAGTAATTGCTGCATCATGGGCAAGTTTCTTACTTCTTCCCATAAATGCTCCCTGGTTATGCTACTTGAAGCCCAAGTCAGTTGAGAAGCAGTCCAAAAGAATCGTCCGAACCTTTTTAGACTTGTAAGTAGCTCTGATATTAATTAGCCTTAGCATTTGTGTAAAAAGATCCATTGAGTAATTTTGTAGGATATATTATTTACCTAAGTCTTCACACAGTTCTGAGCACAGGCATTTGACAATAATCCCATTGAAATGGTTAAAAACATCCTAAAACGAGTTGTAGAAGAGTGCGTGGTATCTGTAAAATCTGTGATAACGTGGCTTAGAACACAAGTTTTGTCCTACTTGGTTGAGGTGATCCTAACACCTGTGTGTGGGTTTGAATATGCACACAAGTGCCCACTTGGTAAATACCCACTTTCTGTTCTCAACATTTGTTTCCCCCCACCCTCTGTTCGGATTATTTCCCGTCAAGCAGCCCTTGCTGCATCGATTTCTGTCTGTCTACCGGAGAACGAAGTTTGCTCTTCTCACGCGCGCGTCTGTCAGTGCTGTACCAAGAGTCAATCCCACAAGAGGCAAATTGAAGAAATGAAAACAAATAAGTTATAAAATAAAGTGACAATAATGTGCAGTAGCATAAAGATTGCTTTGGGCTGCTTTTGAAAAAGACAGCTCGTGACTCGCCGCGTTGGATGGCGTGGGGAGGGCGCGGGTGACGTCCCCACGCTCGGCGCGGGAGGAGAAGAGAGGCAGCGCAAGCTGGAGGTCGGCCGTGGAGCGAGCACGGGGCTGCCTTTTGGCTGCACCTTTTTCCCCTCCGCTCTGACTCTGGACAAGTCGCAGTAAGGCAAAATTCTGCATATCTACAGTGTGTAGCCTCTTATTTATAAGGTTATCACGGGGATTAGGGTACTGTGAGCCAGGCTTCCTGAGCCAGGCCCCCTGAGCCAGGTCCAGAAGCATTACTGTGTTTTACTGTATTTCATGTTGCTGCAGACGTTCGTTGACTGAGGTTTGTGAATCTTTTAAATTCCTCAGGAACAAAAAATACAACTGCAGAATATTTAAAAATTTACATTTTTGTTTTTAAAAAAGTTTTCTTTTTCAAACAAATCATCTATTCCCTAACAAGCACATATATGAAAATGTATTTACACAGACAGCCAGTAGTGTGTGTATTTAACATTTATGAATACTGGCCTAATGCGGCTGAAGTATCCAAGCCTCTTTTAAGATTGTAATTGAAGTAACATGATATAAATGTAAACTTTAGCTTAGAGCATACAGAGCATGCAAGACAGTTTGACACCTTCATTTCAGCAGCAAGAAATTGCCATTGTCTCTTGTTTCTTGCTTCTAGCTTATATGACCAAGCCAAAAAGTAATTACACAATTAGGGTTGACATACTGGTTCCTGTAATACTTCTTCCCGTAGTTTTTTGGTGCCTTATTTCTACTTCAGATTTTCCAGCCCTTTGTAATTCATACCAAGATGTCCATTTTCATTGCAACAAATTTACTCATGAAGATTGCAAGTCTTGCATAATTTAATGATGAAAAGGCAGCATTTCATTTTCTCCAAATGTAGTTATTTGTAGATTAAAGATAAACATTTGTGGAGCTAATACGGTTTTTGTATGAACTTTGTCACCAACTTGAACACTGAATTGCTAGGTCCAGGAGTGGAGAAGTTATTTCTGTGTAAATAGCTACAGGATTATGCATTTTAAAGAGAAGGGTATGCAGCAGCATGCAACTGCTGATCTGGAAGGGAACCATTCTCCACAGGTCAGGCAACACTTAGTTTGCTGGGTTGTGCATGTATAGAATAGGAGTTACTGACACTTTTCCAGTTCATGGGGACACCTGGTAGCGAGCACAGCTCCGAGTCTCTCAGGGCCAGGGGGACTGAATTTGGTTGCCGGCCCTCGGACTAGCTCCAGGTATTGAGCAGGAGCAGGTCAGGTGAAAAGCAGCCCTACTACCCATCTTGTCCTCGACTCAACTTGCTTTCCTCTGTCTGTTGCCCATTTCTGGGATGGGTAATGTGGTTTGAGAGTCCTGTAATTCTGTACCTTAAGACTTGCCCTCTCCAGGAATATTCTGGGGGCATTGTGTTTTATCGCTCACTTAATTGTAGTTATGCTTGAGATTTTTCTGGGTTAATGTAAAAGCAGTGCTATATTGTATCATTTATCTGTTCTGTGGGTCTTTTTGATTAAAAAAAAAAAGTGCTTTTTGACCATTCCTACACCGTATCTTAATCCTTAGGACAGAATGATAATGGAACAGGGATGCTAGTTGAGTTTGAGGTGCAGGTTTAGACATCTGCTGCAGGTTCAAGTTGCCCTTCGCTACCATAGTTAAACTGGCTGTTCAGATGTCTCGCTGTGAGGTTTCCTTGCATTTGATCCGGACACAGGAGCTTCATCTCATCTTGGAGCCTAGTCTGTCATTATATAAAATACAATGGAGGGCTGGGAAGGAAGTATAGCGAGTTTGCTGGTGGCAAGCCAAGTGGAGGGGGTTTGCCAAGGATTAATCATTTGTATAAAGCTGCATCCACTCTTCAGCCAAATGAATCTGTTCTGCCTTGGTTTCTCACAGTGACAGCATCAAGATATTAGTAGTTTTGTAATAAAGTTGTCTTTTTACATGCTCTTTATATTCTTTCTTTTCTTAATTTCCTTGTGTATCCAGCACCCCTAGGAAGGGACTTTCTCCTAGACTTTCCCTGTACATTTTCCCAGTGAAGGGAAGGTTATGTATTTGTAGGTATAACATAGACTTTGTGCTCTTTAAAATTAATTCTCCCTCTCCCACCCCTCCTCTGTGAGACGCCACTGGGTTGCAGTATCTTTTCTGCAAATCAAGGCTTGCGACTTTCAGCAGGACCATGTTACAGGGAGCGTTTCTACAGGAAAAGACAAAAGGAGAGGGATGCTTCTTGTAATGGGCTACTGCTGTTTCAGCCAGTTATTCTTTTAACTAGAAAATGAGAGTACACATGGAGGCTATTAAATCATTAATTACAGCATGTACTTCTTTCTCTAAACAAAACACAGACAAAACACAGTTAAGAGGTACCAGAAAGAAATAACTTTCCCTAATTTTGAAACTTAAGTGCAGGATGTGAGGCATCAAGCAGGAGCTGTGCACAAACTTGTATTTTTTCTGATGGGGTTTATACCAGCATTTTCCTTAATTATTCTTGATTTTTTGCCCATTATACCATTAGCTTCTTCAGAGGACAAAGATAAGTTGCCAGTATCCACAAGAGCAAAGTGTGAAAGCATTTAATTATTGATATCTTAGTAACCAAGGTTCCAAAATGACGTTGTCAAAATCCATAATGATCAGACAGAAAATGTATCAGCTTGTTGTTGAAAAATATGGCTCAGACTGCATGAGATCTGAACATGCACAGTCCCAAGAAATGAAACCACCCGTTTCCTGCATTTCCAGTATGTAACTGCTTTACACAGCATTTTCCTCTCTTGAAAATTCTTATTGTTAATGTTCCTCTCATATTTCATTTTAATTTTAGCCTTCTCTTGATTGTTAATCTAATACATACGTTTCACTAAATGAACTCATGCTTTTTTACTAGGTGGATCTGTAAATCAGTTGGACGGTCAAGCAGGACTAACGTCGTAATGCTAGCCAGCTCCATACTCTCCAGCTCTCTCAAACCCAGGCTTCATTAGGAGAATGTGCTTGCTAGGCAGTTAATAGATATTTTTGTTTTACTTCGAATTAAGGATTTCCTTTCTCCCTCCTTCTGAAAGCTGTGGGAAGAGTATGCAACTCTGGGAGAAGTGATTCCCGTGCACCCCATTTCTGGTTGCAGCCTCCCAGAGCCGGGGGCCGGCGTCCAGGTCTGCCGGGACGGGGGTCCGGAGGGGCAGAGCAGCCCCCCAGAGCAGCTGCGAGTGCCGCTTGTCAGAGCCCGGTCGCTGCCTGCCGGCTGCCGCGCTCCCGGGCCCCTGCCCTCCTGCCCGGGCAGGAGCCAAGGACGGAGAGCCCGCGGGGAGAAGAGGACGCGCAACGTTGGCTTTGCCAGCGTCACGTCGCGGGTTTGTGCCGGGCCGCCTGGCACGTGCCAGGTGAGGTCAGCCCCGGAGAAGGGGTGCTCGGCAGCTGGCACCTTCCTCAGGCCGATGCCGTTTCGCAGACCCGCCGGTCCTCGGCTGCGCCCTGCGTTTCCGGAGTGGGTTTCGCTGGGTCGTGCCGTTGCTCCTCTTCCCTCTCGTCTTCTGCGGCATAGCTGCCTGCTGCCTCAGCGCATGATAGCTGAGACCTCAGGGAGCAAGCAAGTTTGTAAACAAATAAAGCAGAAAAGTTATCTGAATATATATTGAAATAATTGAAAGTTACTTGAGTATATATTTAGTCTACAGCCAAATTAAAAAAATAAAATTCCCTTGCTGAAGTGCTATTTACCATTAATATATTTAATTAAAAGATACTTCTGTGTTCCATTTTTCACTCTCTCACAGGTGCCAGAGCTTTCATGTTTATTAATAGCATGAGATCAAATAATGCAGATGTTTGATTTCAGACACTGGGATATGTTGCAGGTTAATCTTTCTAGAAGGATACACTAACACTATTTTGGCTTCCTTTGTGCTGTGAAGTGTTTTATGAACTACTTTCAAAATAGGCATACTAGTGTAAGGAAAAATTACATTTCAAATTTTCTTTTGCTTTGCAGGTTTTTTATAGTTCTGTTTCCAACAATGGATCTTAATGTGTAAGGTATCCCTACAAAATCGTTAAATTATAGGATATGCGTTTCATAGAGACAAAGCTATTTAGGATTCTTTTCTTTCATATACTAGAGGTTTTACTGCCTTTATTCAGTGATTATGTCTCACAGCTTAAATAACTTAAATGTGGGTATTTCATTTGTGCCACAGTGCTCCTTCTGAACTTGCTGCTGTTACAGGTATAGAGGGATGCTTGTAGAATGAGAGGTCACTGCTGCAATACTCACGTACAGCTACTCCAAGGCAAATGCTGTGAAAGGGGTTTCTATACAGCGTGTAGCACAGTAGGTAACTGGAAATAATGTGCTTTGGCACTTGGCAAGTAATGTTCAAGATCTGTGGTTTGTTTATTTATTTATTTATTTTAAACCAGGTAGTTGATGATGCCTGTGTAGTGTTCAGGGACATGTCATCAGCATTTGTTTTAACATCCCTGGTTAAAATACTCTCATAAAATTATGATTTCTTTGCTTTCTCTCATACTAAAGTGTCAGAATCAGCTATTTATCTGGGATAACTTTTTGCATACCCCCAGAGGTTTACTTTCCTCACGATCTCCTAAATGAATAGTATGATGTACTTTTCACCAAAAAGAAATATGGCCCTTGTTTATTAAACTTCATCCCTTTTCCCTACCTCTCCAGTTTTCTTTGAACCTGTGGTATCTAAAAGATAGATGATTGATGCCATATAGGTAATGCTATGTGATAAAGGAAGGGACTATACATAGAATCTAACAGCGGTTATCATTTCTGCATTATGTCTCGAGTTTCCTTTGATGTCCTGCATCTTGATAGAGCGTGGGGGTGTTATGACAACTCCTCATGTTTGAACTTGCGGTTACCCTTTGTGTTTATTGCAGTGGTAAGCAGAGGCCCTGCTCGTGTGCTTCATGCACAGCTGAAAAGCATGTAAGGATGTGGGCCTTGCCTTGGAGAACTCGCAGGATAATTCAGTCAGCGTTACTTAATTTTCTCAAAATACTGCCTTTTTTTTTTTACTTATCAAAAATAAAAACAGTTTGTGTAACATCACATCGTAAGGTGAGGTAGAATATTTTGACGGTGCCCGTTGCCTCAGCAAAACCTCCTGTAGGGTTTTCCTGCCACGTTCCGGAGTTCGTTACCTGGCCGTAAAACTCTTGGCTGAATGCTGGTAGAAGACATTTTGAAGATCCTGTGTTGACCGCTGTAATTTTTTAGACAATTCTAAAGGATTTTGGTACTCAGATCTCATTTTAATTTCCCTAAGAATTGGGCACTTACCTTACAGGTGCCTTTGAAAATCTCAACTTCAGAGGAAAAAGGCAGTCTTTAAAATCATACGAATCAAGGTGAGGTTTACTAGTTTTAGATGAACGGTTATGTTCACGCAGTTTATAAGAAGGGACCTTGATTTTTATAAACAGTCATGTTTCGGTTCTCGCCGTGCACATTGTTTGAGTAAAGCGTGGAAGGCAATTTTATTTCAAACGAAAAAGCTTGGCTTGTATAAGTGTGGCAGTACGAATTCACTAATCATGGCTGTCACGGCCCGAGGGGAGCGGCGCGGGACGGCGGGAGGGCCTAGCTCCAGCGCTTGCTCGGGAAGGGAGCGTGCCGCAGGCAGCGGAGGTGGGAGCCCAAAAAAGTGTCACCTCTTGCTTCGCGGGGGCCGGAGCGGAGCCCGACCCACCGCGCGAGGTGCTGTTTCTGCCGCGTTCCTTAGAAGGCCGGTGGAATGGAACAGGCTGAAACCGGAGCGTTTCTGTCGAGGACTGAAATCCATCCGAGGATGAACTTATCCGGGGCGTCAGCTCACGCACAACCTGACAAAGGTGCAGCGCGGGGTTAGTAAGGACCGGCGTTTCCGGCAGCGAGCACAGGAGGGTAGGCAGGCTCGCTGTCACCTTCGTCACGCGCTCCTCGGCACGGGGAGGCCACCTGCAGCAGCTTACGCAGCCGCGTACCGATGTGCGTTTTTCCTCGGTGCTTTCAGTACGTCAACAACTGCCCTTGCGTAACTTGTTACTACAGATGATTGCAGAGAGTTTCTTAAGCATTAATTAATGACAACATCCCACTATAAGAGCCAAATTCTGCATTAGTATGCAATTCAGTTAAAATCAGTGGAGCTGCTTTTAAACCTACGAGAACCTTGACCCAGCGGTGTATGGTGGAGCTCACCGGCTGTTGCAGGAAAGGTGGGGAGAGAGGAGATGAAAGGCATGAAACGGGCTGGCTGAAGTCGTACAGCAGATTGGAGCTTGGGTTACACGTGAGATCCTGGCTCTCTTGACAGATTTTTTTTTTTACCTCAGATTTTTTTAGCTCAGATCTATGGTAGGGCTTTCTTAAGATTTCTGACTATAGTAATGTAATGTAAAAACTATTAATTTTTTATTCAAGTTTTGTACAATTCATGGAGCAAACTCTTCAGGCTTTCTGTGGAGGACACACAACAAGAGTCGCAGCTAAACTCCCATCTCCTTTCTGCATTTAAAGCTTCTTTCAGTGATTTTCATAGTTTTAAAAGCTCCTTTTCTTAATTGTTATGCCCTTGGAAAATGTTCTTCACTTTTTCTTCTCCCAGTTGCTCTTTTTTTTTTTTAAACTTAAAAGAAAGTTTAAATTAAAAAAAAACTTTAAAAGGGCTCAACAAATTTTCAACCTCTCTTGGTAATAAAATGGAACTACCTATTTTTATGTTATTTTTATGTTTATGCTTTTTAAAAATAGACCTATATATTGAAAATTATTTTGCCTTCATTCATTGTAAGAATTACCGCGTAATTACCTTGGATTCTCAAGGAACCTTTGGGATAGAGTTTACCAAATTGGTAAAGTACAGTGGTGGCTTTAGTCAAGAAACTTTTACGAAATAGGTCTTGTATATACGTTAACTTTCAATGAACCTAGGAGTAAGTTGAGTATTTGGTAGCGGGGAAGAAGCAGTTGCCTGTTATTTTACAACATGCCTATTGCTCAGAGAGGACTCTCAGAAAACTGGGGCTAGAAGGTAGGACCTTTCAGCATCCAAAATGCAGACTTTTTCAGTAGCAAATAAGGAAAAACTGCTTCTCCAGGGATGAACCTTAAGGTGAATGATAGCTGGGTATTAAATGGAAAATTGTGCATTCCCCTAGTGTCCTTACAATTTTATTGCAGAATCCAGAGTGATGTCTAATTTAAAATAAGTTGTCCATTTTTTTCCATGACTTCTCAGAAACATTTTTTTCCTTTGACTTCAGCCTAGTATGTTCAAGCAGACCAATTTTGCTATTCGCACAATTTGAGGAGAGGGAGCAAAGGAGGGGCTAAAAACAGAGCGTATAATGGAACCTGGGTATGTTCATAACCACGGCGAGCTACTTACCTGTTCATTATGTTGTTGACTAATGTTAACTTCTGTGCTGCCTTTGTAATCTATTACATTAAGCTAAATGAAGCTATTGTGTGATGTATCAAGATACAGTCACATAGGTTGCCTGGCTATTTGCTCTTGTTAGTACTGTATGTGATGGACTTCAATAGCTGTGAAGGGCTCCTGGAGTTACTCACATCGACAGGATACGGTTTTGTGCCTCATCCCGGAGTCCTCCCGTGCTCCAGGCTTGCACCAGCTTCATGGGAAGTTGCACAAGTGTAGCAGCTACCTGGCAGGCTCAGAAATACTGCCTGGGTAGGTGTTCTCCTAACAGGTCCCCAAGTCGTAAATTCACCTTTTTGATCGTTAAGGGTGGGTTTGGGGATGTGGCGCATGGGAGGGAGGACTTCGGTGTGTTCTGGTCCTGCCGGCTGCCCTGCAGTCACTCGGGCGTCGCAGGGACCCGTCGCAGGGACCCGCGCTGGCCGGAGGGTCGCTCCCCGGGGCTGGGGTCCGGTCTCGCCTCCCCCAGCGCAGCCCGAGCCCTTCGCCCTGCGGGGCCCTGCCGCCGCGTCCCCTCCGTGGGCCGGCAGCTCGCCGCCGGGCTCTGCGAGCAGGGAGGGGAGAGGCAGGGCTTGCCTCCGGAGCCTCCGTTAGGTGTGCGTGGATGTGTTAAAAATCTGTGAGCAGGAGTTGACGTGAATGCTCTGCTGGCTCCAGGCAGCAGTTGCAGGGAGAGGTGGTATCAGTACTCTGTTCTCTCTCAAAACTCCTTCCACTCGTATTCAAATCGAAACAACAACAAATGGCCCTTACTGTTTTAACGTAAAGTAGCAATAATACCCTGCTTTTAAAAAAGTCCTTAAATACCGTTTTACAAAACACACTCTGTGGCAAGACAGACACCTGTCTAGACTGCAACAGATCTCTGTGCAGAGAAGATCTCTCTGATTTTTGTGTAGATGCTGGATTCTCCTTTCTAAAATTTCATGTTTTCCAAATGAAGTTGTTACATATGTTAGGTATTTTATACAAATAGCTGTAGTTCATACGTGCAGTTTTCTGTTGCGCACATACCATCTCTCCCTCTTCCCCTCCCCTGGCGTATCCCGGAACGCTGTGAAAGGCCGATACCAGCTCTCTATCAAGGTAGATCGTGATTCATACCAAGAAAAGCAAGGAAATTTGAAATTCAGCGATTAGACTGCCTTTCTTTCTCGCGGCACTGTGTGTGTGCTAAGTTAGTGACCCTCTGCCCCTGCAGATGAATTCATACTTCCCGCAGTTTACTGTGTGCCATGATGCTGTTAACCCAAAATAGCTGAATTTTCTGGTTTGCTGTTTTTGTTTGGTTTTAAGTTTGCTCTAGTGCTGCAGTGGTGCATAAATATTCGGGATCCTTCTTCAGTTGTTTTTTTTTTCCCCTGAAAACAGTTATTTCTTTAGAAGATTATTTAGAAGATTGAAAAATAAATTTCTTTAATATTTGTGGGCACATTTCTGTTGCTTTCTCAGTGGTGTTTCTTTAATGACAGCATGACTGGTTACTTTTAGAAATCGTATGAAAACCAAGTACTCCTCAGCCTGTTGCCAAGCATTGTTCTTCAGTGTGTTTTACAAGAGGTACTTTTCTTGTTGTTTTTCATGTTAATAACGTCTTATTTCTGCAGCCATATTACTACTTATTTTCTGCCTTAAGGAAAAGCATTAGTTCGTGGAGAAAATACATCTATTTTTAGATCAAATGATCAATGCAAACAAAATACAAATCGTGAAAAGTGTGTATGGACACATTCCTACGTGTTTAACCACGCAGTCGGCAGCGTGGAGGTGTAGTTTTGCCAGGGAGGGCTACAAATCCTCTGTAGGGAAGGTCTGAGGGATTTGAGTTGTGCTTACAGGGTTATGCACATACCAGCCCAGCACTTTTCAGCTTATATGCTTTCTTCCACAATGGACTCCTGTTAACAGAGTTTTTAATTTCTTGATATGCAGGCTCGCATACTTGATTGAGTGAACTTTCAGCTAAGTTTCTGAGCAGAAGGTGATTTATGGCGTAATTGCTCTATATGTTGATACATCTTTTATACTAATTGTTTTACATTGTTCTAAATAAAGGAACAAGAATAATAGAAGATAGTGCAGAAAGGGTATTTTTTGTTCTATTACTCATGATACAAAAAATTACCCAAAAGAAGTATCTTCTGCAAAAAAAATGGAGAGAGATTGAGTTCCAAAAGTGGCCAATTTATATTGGTCTATACAATGAACCAGTTAATGATCCTTAGTCTAGAGAGGTGCAATGCTTTTATACTGTTTCCCCCCCCTTTTTTATGAATAGAATTCTACAAAAAAGTTCCCATTGTGTAGTACTGTGAGTTTTGTACAACCATCTTTTATCAACAGATGGCAACCAGAACATGAAAAATAATTAAAAAATAAAATGAAAAGAAACCCAGAATGAATTAAAGTGCTTCTTTGCGTTCTGATCTGCATTTTTGGTTTAGAATTTTTATGGTGAATTGCCATATTATCTGTTATATCAGTTTACAATGAGGCTCCTATCAGACATAAAACAGATTTATAATACCATTAAAACACAATATCAAAGAATGAATAAGCAATTCAATAAAATTACAATAACACAAAGATAAAATGAAAGCCTTTTCAATAACAGTTTTATGCAAGAACATTTTGCAGATAAATATGTGTTTATAGATCTTTTAAATGCACATTTATTATACTGCTCCTAATAGAGCCACAGGGGTTAATTTTTTCTGTGTGTTGTCTTTTATAAGTGGTTCAAAAGCCAGCTGCAAAACTCTTCAATAGATTGTTTTGTATCTTTGAATTGATTTTGGTAAAGGGAGCATTTACAGTACTACAGTATAGTTTGTACATACACACGAGTCAATACGAGTGTGCTGTGTATTGCTGTGTGCACTAGACAACCTTATTAGAATCCAGGCGAGTCCAAGCAAAAACAGGAAAAAAAAAAAAAAGAATTATTTTTTTTTTCCCAAGGCAATATGTACGGAGATGCATTTTCATTATTGTATTTTTATTTTAGCATTACATTTCTAATGGGTTTCTTTCGGATCTGGTGGGCAGTCTAAACTTTGTGCTTTTAAGAGGTTATCTGAAGAACGTTACACACGCTGTTTGCGTAGTTCTCCTCTCTTGCTACAAAGGAGAGGGAGGGGTGAGGGGAAGCTAGCTTCAGCTAATGTTATGTTCCTATACGTGTTATATCATGCAGCAGTCATGATGTCTGGCTCAGTGGTGTCTTAATTACGCATCCTGTTTACATCCTTTGTTTTTAATTTCGGCACGTAGTTCACAAGCCTCCTGTAATCAGTGCTGTCCTATTCCAATATGGTCAGTGTGGCAGGAAATAGGAGATCTTACGTAAAGGCTGTGTAGCTGAAATGTTAGGAAGAGCTCTCTCAGATGTTATTTCTAAAAATAATATGCATGATTAGTCCACTTCCATCCATCATTTTCCTTTTAACTATTAATATCAATGTACATTTATACCCTACACATGTTCAGACATTAACTGAGAAACAAATCTTCCTAAACTCTCCTATAGATAAAATGTGTGTTCAGACGTAACTGTACAGAACGTTCTTTATGTCCTCAAGATCCCTGAGAACCCGCACG
>NC_138589.1:10567155-10569655 GCF_964289735.1 Phaethon aethereus | reverse complement strand
AATGGATAAGTCTTGTTTTCATGCGTCTAACGTTTCTTGCTGAGTGTAGTGTGGGGTTGACATCCAAGAAGGGTCTGTGTATAAAAGCAGGCTCCATCCTTGGTTGGTTTGAAAAGCGGGAATAGGTGAGGATTGTCCTGGTTACGCTGTAGCAGTGCTTATTTCGTACTGGTTTTGGCACCGATCTCTGCTGGGGGTTTCTGGACAGTAAAAACTCAAAACGGGAGAAGTTAGTGGTCTGCATCTGTCCTCTTTTCAGTATGTGTCATTAAGAAGCAAAACTTTGTAATAAAGAAGTCTACTTGAAAGAATTGTGCTATGTTGAAGGCACACTTTCGTGATGGATTAGAAGAATAACGTGCACTATTGCAAGAGGAAAAGGCTTCCTTGCCAAATGTACTTGTATTTTATTAAGTCCTACCATCTGCTTGCATTGTAGTATTCTTAATTTCATGAGAAAAAGATGTAGGTGTTTTCCATCTTTAAAAAAATGCCTTACAATTCCAATTCTTTGTTTTTGTTTCCAACATTCCTTTGTTGATGCTTCTTACTGACATCCAGATCCCTTGAGTTTCTCTGCGTAGCCGTGTCCAAGGAACCTAGTTGTTTTCAGTTGTTCTCTTCGTAGCATCAGTGGGATCAGTCTTCAGGGAATGGTAGGTTTGTGCCTTCTGTTTCAAGCCGCTCCCAAGTTTCATACGGGATGTTTCCCCCCTTTTTCCTTATTGGAAAGATTTTCTAGCCCACTGCAGAGGCTCCATTTTGCCCAGGTCGCTTTTTTGATGAGCAGACAAAGTGTACTGCAGAACGGCAGACAGCGTGCATTTCTGTGAAAGAACATGCCGCTCTTCCTTTGTTTTAAATGGTTTTTTAATATTTTAGGGCTTGTCTACAGAGAGAGATTATATCACGTTATGGTAGGGTGGGAATTTAAAGTAGCAATTTTGAGATGAATTAAATTAATTCAGAATAAAACATTCCTGTTCTGGCACAAATTAATCATGAATAATTAATTACAAATAATTAATGAGGAGTTACTATTTGGTATTTACAAGCCCTTAACAGTTTTAGTTCTCTCTCAGCTTCTCTGTCAGAGATGTGTTTACTGGCAGCGGCACCTCTAGCCTGCGTGAGGGAAGTAGAACAAGTACCAAACGGAGGCACATGGATTTCTGCGTCGCCTCTCTGAGGTGGCTGTTCTCGTGCTCAAGGAGGTTGATAGTACTCGTGATTTTGCTCGCTAGCCGTGTTGGTTTCACAGGGTCTCCCCGTCGTGGATGCCTGTAGTGAATGCATGGACCAACAGTCACGTATTTTGCGACACGAAACGGATAATTAGTTTTGCGAACGTGTCGGTAGCGGTGTGGGAGCGCGTTGGGGAGACGGAGCGGGCGCCGGGGTGCTGTCCCCGGTGACCCCGGGCAGAGGGACTGTGCGGTCGGGCGGCAGGAGTGCCAGCGGTGGCCTTCGCCGGAGCTTTTGTCCTCCGGCACAGCGAGAGGAAAACGTCGTGAGTGCTGGCGGGTGGGAGACCGCGCGCCGGAAGTGAGAGTTTCAGCCAAGAGGCTGTAACACGGTTCAGGCCAGTGGCCAAACGCAGCTTGTGCGTGTGGGCGTGCAGACTCACGCGGGCACAGAGGTACCTGACCAAGCGGCTGGTTGCTCCGCTCCCTGTTTGTGTGTACGCGCACGCAGTGTACTTCGCTAGAGACGTATACCCCGTTCCAATGTGAATGCACTGGAACGGGGTATACGTGCCCCTTGGAAAAACACCAAAAGACGGTCAACATCCTGATAGTTGGCTTGTTGCTCGTCCTTTCCAGAAACCCCCCTCTCGCTCCTGACCCCCTGGCAGTAGAGAAGGGGCTCATACATTTCCTCTATTGTTGCTTTATTAAAGATACAATAAACTCTCTCCATGATTTTATCTGTTTGTTGTAACGTCTACCAGCACTGCCTTCAGATAGGCGCTCGTGCGCAGAGCTGGAAATGAAGTATAAACCCGATTCCATTGTTGGGATGTGTTGCCAACACAGCACTTAACCACCACCCACCATTGACAAACAGTCTGATGGTCACATCTGCACGTCAGTCCCATAAAAGGAAACCCTGAGACTGTCAGAGTGTGAGGCAGAGCATTAGTGATTTCAATTCTGTTTTATTTTCAACTTGAAATGGAGGAAAACAGACAAAAAACAAATAAGAAAGCTAAACAGTTGCGTGAGAGCTAGCAATTTGCTGGGCTCCGAGTGACAGACACTGCATTATCATAATTGTCTCTTCTAGATGATAGGACAGAAAAATAATAATGTCATTTTATTTATAGCTGGGGTGCCCCCTTTATGAGAGTCATACAAGTTTCTGCCAAGTGGAGTAGGTCAAATGACATCTTTTGATCAGGCCTGTCCAAAGAGATCAAAGATGAATGGCAGGTAATGGATATCCAATGACAAACCAAATCTAAAACAGAAATAAGGCTGCCAGAGTCTGCCAGTTACCC